>NW_017972540.1:50384-177777 GCF_001876935.1 Asparagus officinalis | reverse complement strand
TGAGTTTTTTTCTAGGTTTGGGCCATGTTGGGTTTGGATCGGATTTATTGGTTCATATATATATTTCTTCACCCGAAACCTACCTCTTTCACCAGTCTAAACCCTAATAGCTCCCTCCTTCTCTCTCAAACCCTAAACCTCTTCCTTTGGGCGACTTTTGGAGGATTTCGGAGGGCTAACAGTGAGACCCAGTGGTGTTCAGTGAAGGAGGATATTTCTCGTGTGTTTTTGGGAGTTCATCAGCACCCCTCAGGTGAGTTTCATCTCACTCAACTCTGCACCTAAGTTTTAAATAATTTTATTGAGTTTTACATGGTTTTATTGAGCCAAAAATGCTATTGTGTATATAGATAAATCTACATTGTATATGATGTAAAGACCAAAGTTTTGGCTTATGAAAATCCACCAAATGAAATTCTTAATGCAGATCTAAATTTGAAGATGTTTTTCTAACAAGAGTTTTAAATGAAATAACCCCATTCTTATATGATTCGACATGTTTATATGTAATCAAGAATGATTTGATTTATCTAAAATGTTTATATCTGTTTTCATATGTTTTAGAAATGCTAAATTGTTCATATAGGGTTTTCAGTATGTAAGATTATCATTTATGAGTTTTTGTATCATCGACCATAGAACAGAAAACCTATAGGAGGCTTTCTGTGCTTGCGTGGTCGACCGCAGATATGCGGTAGTCAACTGTTAGGTGCGCAGATGAGCAGAAACTTTCTGCTCACTGTATGGTCGACCGCAGGTATTTGGCGATCGATCGTGAGACCTATTGTGCATGTGCACGTTGTTTGCGTGCAGTTGTGTGGCTGGCGAAACACCTAGGTTATATGGGTTTGTTGTACACTGAGATTTGTGTACATGAGTTGACTTTTTGACATGAGTCTTAGATTTATTCACTGGGATATGAGAGTGAATAATATATATGCTTTTACTTATATCTGTTAATTGTATGATACTAATCGTATGCAGTCCATGCATTGGAAACTTATCTATTGTGGCCCATGTGTTGGACCTTAATCATATAGTCCATGTGTTGGACATTTATCCATTTCAGTCCATGTGTTAGACCTTCGTCATATATAGTCCATGTGTTGGGCTTTTACCCTTTTACAGTCCATTTTTTAGGCATTTATCATATACAGTCCATGTGTTGGGCTTTTACCCTTTTACAGTCCATGTTTTAGGCATTTATCATATGCAGTCCATATGTTGGATATTTATCGGAGTTGTTTTATTTAACATATAGTAGATGAAGTCCATGTGTTGGACAAGTATCTGGCATTAGTCAGGATATTTTGATAGTATGGTTGGAGATGGAGTTAATGCTCCACACTATAGCTCGGATTTGGTATTTAGATATTTATAATTTGAGCTACGGGGGACGTACCTATACTCGTGTTATAAATTTCTAAATATCAAACTCCCACTTTATTTTATAGTTGATGATTGATTATCTATTATATGTCTATATCTATTTTCTTATCCTTCTAGCCCTTCCCCCTGGGGTTGGTTGAGATGTTACTCGCTATAGCGCTTTGACGCTCGTTGTTCTTCCTCCCTTTCAGGCAGCGAGTCAGGCGCACGAAGAGTCACAGGTTAATGAGATGTCTTCATAGATTCTATCTAGATATTTATTATATTTGTAGTTTATGATAGAACTCCACAGTAGATGTATTTCTTCATAGATTCTATCTAGATATTTATTATATTTGTAGTTTATGATAGAACTCCACAGTAGATGTATTTATGAACATTTGAGATATTATTTCTAGCTTTGTAAGGCGATGTGCCTTTATGTCATTTCATTTGACTTCCTATTATGAGACAGTTGTATCAGTTCAATTGTTTGTTTCTCAGAGATTTATCCATTTATATCAGTGATGAAGATTTTCTTTAGAGTATCTATTGTTTAGTATTTCTTCCGTATATTCTCTCTTGCCTGTTTTGTACCTACACCTGTTGTTGATTTCACTAGATAGATAGTAAATGTGATGGTAAAACATGTCGTAGCATGATGTTTGGTACTTGGCAGGTTTGACATTCTTGGTTTCACCTTTGTCTGCAGCCTTGTTAAAACCAGGGGTATCACAGTTGGTATCAGAGCGCTAGTTCCAGTATCCTAGGATCATCCTGTGCCGAGTCGTGGAGTTAGAGTAGAGTTTCTTAAGATTCATGTATAGAGTCCGCTAGAAAATTTTAGAATGAGTGAGGACGTTATATTCACGTATTAAAAATTTACAAATATTTTTTTGTGATATTAAAAGTATTTGCGTGAATGATATATGATATGAACTTTCTATTTATACGAGTTCCATATATGTTTTGTTTGAGGACTCATAAACCTTCTTCTATGTGCTCAGATGGTAGGACGCGGTAGACCTTGTACCCGGAGAACTAGCCAGGCAGAGCCACAGCAGGCTCCACCCGACCCACAACAGTCTCCACCCGAGCCGTAGTAGGCTCCCCAATATTTGATAGATCTGATGGCTTCCTTAGCCACTAGGATGGCAACATTTGAGGAGTTTGTGACAAATCATGTCACACCACCACTACCAGTAGTTCCACCACCGGTAGTACCAGATATTCTAATTGTGGAGAATTTTTCGGGAGTCACACCAACACCTACTCCATAGGCAGTTGCTGATAGGGCCACAGAGCAGGAGGCTTGGCTCTGCCTAGTGGAGAGATACCAGAAGATGAGGGCATCGGAGTTTCAAGGATTGTCAGATTCTCTTGTTGCACATAAGTGGAAGGAGGATGTGGGTAACATTCTTGAGATAAGATTTATCCATTTATATCAGTGATGAAGATTTTCTTTAGAGTATCTATTGTTTAGTATTTCTTCCGTATATTCTCTCTTGCCTGTTTTGTACCTACACCTGTTGTTGATTTCACTAGATAGATAGTAAATGTGATGGTAAAACATGTCGTAGCATGATGTTTGGTACTTGGCAGGTTTGACATTCTTGGTTTCACCTTTGTCTGCAGCCTTGTTAAAACCAGGGGTATCACAGTTGGTATCAGAGCGCTAGTTCCAGTATCCTAGGATCATCCTGTGCCGAGTCGTGGAGTTAGAGTAGAGTTTCTTAAGATTCATGTATAGAGTCCGCTAGAAAATTTTAGAATGAGTGAGGACGTTATATTCACGTATTAAAAATTTACAAATATTTTTTTGTGATATTAAAAGTATTTGCGTGAATGATATATGATATGAACTTTCTATTTATACGAGTTCCATATATGTTTTGTTTGAGGACTCATAAACCTTCTTCTATGTGCTCAGATGGTAGGACGCGGTAGACCTTGTACCCGGAGAACTAGCCAGGCAGAGCCACAGCAGGCTCCACCCGACCCACAACAGTCTCCACCCGAGCCGTAGTAGGCTCCCCAATATTTGATAGATCTGATGGCTTCCTTAGCCACTAGGATGGCAACATTTGAGGAGTTTGTGACAAATCATGTCACACCACCACTACCAGTAGTTCCACCACCGGTAGTACCAGATATTCTAATTGTGGAGAATTTTTCGGGAGTCACACCAACACCTACTCCATAGGCAGTTGCTGATAGGGCCACAGAGCAGGAGGCTTGGCTCTGCCTAGTGGAGAGATACCAGAAGATGAGGGCATCGGAGTTTCAAGGATTGTCAGATTCTCTTGTTGCACATAAGTGGAAGGAGGATGTGGGTAACATTCTTGAGATACTTAATGTGACTTCAGTTCAGAAGTAGAGGTTAGCATCTTACAGTCTCAAAGGGGATGCAGGAAGACAATATCGGCTTCAGTTCACTCCAGAGTAGAGGACAACCCTCACATGGGAGGATTTTGTCTACTTCTTCGATGAGCAGTATATCTCTTCCGCGGCACGGGCTAGGAAAGAGCTTGAGTTATCCCGATTGACTCAGGGGGACATGTTAGTAGCGGATTTCGAGAGCAGATTTATGAGTCTACTTCACTTTACGGGCATGTGGCAGACTGGAAAATGCCAGACACAGATGTTTCTAGCAGGACTTCGCCCTAGCCTTCGTCGATACCTCGTTTATAGGAGGTTCTACTCAGTTTGAGAGGTAGCTAATGTTGCCACTTCACAGGAGAATGTGTCAGCTATGTTCCAGAAGGACAAAGAAGGAAATACTAAAGATAAGGAAAAGAATAAGAGGTTATTTTTTGGACCCTAGCAGTAGCAGCAGTAGCAAGGACCTCATAGGAGAGGACCTCAGCACGATCAGAGAGCGCTTCAGTAGCGTAAGTTTTAGGGCACATGTTATAGTTGTCGTAAGATTGGGCACAAAGCATCAGAATGCCGTAGTGCACCAGTAGGAGCTCAGCAAGGGAAAGTGCAGATTCAGCAACAGAATCGATTTCAGGGCCGAGGTCAGGACCAACAGATGAAACTAGAGGCACCGCTAGTGGTCGTGTAGATTGAGGGGCAGGTTCATACAGTTCACGAGGTCCCTCAGGGACATGTAGTTCCATATGCTCCACCTCCAGCCGTAGAGTAGCTTCCAGCCATAGGCAGAGTGTATGCAGTAGTTCCTTGTGATCATGGTGCGAGCGGGGCCGTAGTGGAGGGTACATTCTTCGTGATCTCCTTTCCAGCCCGTATTCTTTTTGATTCGGGAGCTTCGCACTCTTTCATATCTTATGCTTTTATGATTAGACTTCAGCTCGTAGCTCAGCCTCTAGATGTTCCTTTGTTAGTTTCCATCCCGCTAGGTGAGATGTTGCTCTTGGAGAGCATTTGTAGGAGGTGTGTTATCAGTTTAGACGAGTCTGAGTTTGTTGTCGATCTGATAGTGTGGAGCATGTCAGAGTTTGATGTTATTATTGGTATGAATTAGCTATCTTCCTACCACGTCAGTATCGACCGTTTTGTGAAAACAGTCAAGTTGCGAGCGTCCGATAGGTCCGAGTTAGCTGTAGCCACCTCTCAGGGGAACCAGTTTGCGGAGTCATTACTGGCGTACATCGAGGAGGTGATACTTCAGGATTAGAGTGTTGATATATGCGAGACTAGAGTTGTCTTAGATTTTCAGGATATCTTTCAGGACATATTTGGGTTGCCTTTTGTGAGAGAGGTTGAGTTTTGTATTGTGTTGCAGCCGGACATAGCCTCGATATTTTGAGCATCCTATCGCATGGCACCTGCTGAGATGAGGAGGCTAAAGACCCAGTTGGATGAGTTGTTAGCTCAGGGCTTCATTCGTCGGAGTCATTCTCCATGGGGAGCGCCGGTCCTCTTTGTAAAGAAGAAGGATGGTGGTATGCGATTATATATCGACTACCGTGAGTTGAAAAAAGTTATTATCTGGAATAGATATCCTTTACCTCAGATTGATGACTTGTTCGATCAACTGCAGGGAGCATAATATTTTTCGAAGATTGATCTTCATTCTGGTTATCATCAGTGGCGGGTTCGGGAGATGGATATTCCCAAGACCACCTTTCTAACTCGATATGAGTTCTTCGAGTTTTTGGTCATGCCATTTGGGTTGACCAATGCACCTGTGGTATTCATGGATTTGAAGAACTGGGTCTTCTATCCATACTTGGACAAGTTTGTGATTGTATTTATCGATGATATTCTTATCTATTCGAGATCAAAATCGGAGCATGAGCAGCATCTATGATTGGGCTTTACAGACCTTACGAGAGCATCAGTTATATGCTAAGTTTAGCAAGTGTGAGTTTTGGATTTATGAGTTCAGATTTCTTGGCCATGTTGTTAGCAGAGAGGGCATAACAGTGGACCCAGCTAAGGTTTCAGCAATGCTTGATTGGGAACCGCAGAAGATGGTTATTGAGATTCATAGGTTTTTGGTGTTAGCTGGCTATTATAGGAAGTTCATTCAGGACTTCTCGAAGATCTCAATGCCACTTATACACCTTACGAAGAAGGGTGTATAGTTTACTTGGAGCATGGAGTGCCAGAAGGTCTTTGATACCTTGAAGGCTAAGTTGACTATGACGTCAGTTCTTACTATTCCGAGCAGTGAAATGATATTTGTTGTATACACAGATGCGTCGTTAGCAAGTTTAGGAGGTGTTCTGATGTAGACTCAGAGAGTAGTAGACACAGTTGAGGGTGCATGAGCAGAACTACCCCACTCATGATTTGGAGTTAGCAGCGTTAGCTATTCACAGACCACCATAGTCTGAAGTATCTTTTCTCCCAAAAGAAACTTAATCAGAGACAGCAACGATGGATTGAGTTCATCAAGGACTACGAGTTCGTGATTCAGTATTACCCGGGGAAGGCGAACGTCATAGCAGATGCTTTGAGTAGGAAGCGTTGACATCAGGTTGCGGCTTTGAGGTGTTCGTTGTATCGAGATCTCATCACCCTTAGTCAGTTCGATTTTAGGCCAGAGATGGGCGAAAACAATGCATACTTAGGAGCTTTATCAGTGCAGCCATCTTGGAGGGACAGAGTAGTCAGAGGTTAGTTAGAAGACTCTTGGATTCAAATCCGAAAGGAGGAGATTTCCAAAGAGCCTAAGGATGATTAGACCATTGGAGCAGATGGCGGCCTTCAGATGAAGGGTCGATTAGTCATGCCAGCTAGTGTAGAGCTAAAGAGGGAGTTGTTTGATGAAGCACATTGTACCCGATATACAATGCATCTAGGAACCACTAAGATGTACAAGGACTTAAGAAGACACTTTTGGTGGAGTGGTATGCGTAGAGATATTGCAGATAATGTAGCTAAGTGTTTTACATGTCCGCAGGTGAAGGCAGAGCATTAGAGACTAACAGGGACACTTCAGCCTTTATGCATTCTAGAGTGAAAGTGGACGGATATTTCCATGGACTTCATTGTAGGGTTGCCGAAGTCAAAAAAGGGGAATGACTTAGTTTGGGCAATAGTGGATCGGTTGACGAAGTCAGCACATTTTATTCTAGTGAGGACCACTTATACCGCTGAGACCTATGCGAGGATATTTACCCGAGAGATAGTTTGACTTCACGGAGTTCTAGATATAATTGTATCAGATCGAGGATCAGTTTCCACCTCACACTTTTGGAGGAGTTTCCAGGATTCATTTGGTAGCAGATTATTGCACAACAGTGTATTCCACCCTCAGACAGATGGTCAGACAGGGAGAGTGAATCAGGTGTTGGAGGACATGTTGCGTGCTTGTATCATTAACTTTCAAGGCAGCTGGGAGGATCATATTCCATTGATAGAGTTTGCTTATAACAATAGTTATCAAGTGATGATTGGTATGGCTCCGTATGAGGCATTATACGGGAGGCCTTATATATCCGCTATATGTTGGGCAGAACCAGAGGATAGCTTGTTGCTTGGACCAGAGCTTGTGAGGCAAACTACCAAAAATGTAGCATTGATTAGGGAGCATATTCTAGCCGCTCAGAGTCGGCAGAAGAGCTACGCAGATTATAGACGGCAACCTTTAGAGTTTTAGGTAGGAGATTATGTCATGCTAAAGGTATCGCCGATGAAGGGTGTGCAGTGATTTGGTAGACGAAAAAAGCTTGCCCTAAGATATATTGGCCCTTTTCAGATTATTGAGCGTATTAGAGTTGTTTCTTATAGACTAGATCTTCCAGCATCGATGTCTAGTGTGCACGACGTATTTCACATTTCTATGATCAAGAAGCACTTGCATGATGAGGAGAGACAACAAGTATTAGATGCCCCAGAGGTTGAACTTCAGGATGATTTGACTATGATCGAGATCCCAATTTGTATACATTCCAGAGAGGATAAGAAACTTAGACATAAGGTGATTCCTTTGGTGAAAGTCCAATGGAACAGGAGAGGATCTGAGGAGATTTCTTGGGAGCGTGAGGAGGATATGCGTCACGACTATCCACACCTGTTTGAACAGGTAAAATATTTCCCTATGGTTTGTGATGATTTTGGGATAGTTAAATTTATTTTAACACTAGAATGAGAGTATTGTCACTTAGTCCCTAATCATTTGGAATACATGGTATATACATGGGAGGTTCCTTATTTGGATTTTTCGTCTGACGTACTAATTCTATTTAGTTAGGGATTTAAGGTGTGAATATTTGCATTCTAGATTGTTAACATTAGATAGCACTATGTTCATATCTGGAAATTAATGCTATGAGATGTGTATGTGGCAAATTAATTACTCCTGACGTGCTTTTCTCTTATTATTAATTTTCGAGATGCGGTTTCAGAATTTTGAGGACGAAATTCTTTCAAGGGGGCGGGGGAGAGAATGTAAAACCCCGATAAAATAAAGTGAATGGTTTATAATGTAAAACCCCAGTAAAATAATGTTGAATGAGGTTTTTATTGTGAATTAAATTTATATCATAGATAAATGTGATAACAAGTGTTTTGGGAAAAATCAAACAGTGTAATAGTATGTGAGGAAATCAAGTGGATAAGACCAGCACATAATCATCATGCACAAACAAGAATTTCCTATCCGGTCGACTCACGTGTCTAATGGCGGTCGACCGTTTGGCGTGCATGGTGGGTAGAAGGCTTCTACTTTCGCAGTGGTGACTGCCAAAATAGCGGCGGTCAACTCGAACGAATATTGAGTTTTTTCCAGGTTCAGGCCATGTTGTGTTTGGGTCGGATTTATTGGTTCATATATATATTTCTTCACCTGAAAACCTACCTCTTTCACCAGTCTAAACCCTAATAGCCCCCTCCTTCTCTCTCAAACCCTAAACCTCTTCATTTGGGCGACTTTTGGAGGATTTCGGAGGGCTAACAGCGAGACCTAATGGTGTACAGCGAAGGAGGATCTTTCCCATGCATTTTTTGGGAGTTCATCAGCACCCCTCAGGCGAGTTTTATCTCGCTCAACTCTGCACCCAAGTTTTAAACGATTTTATTGAGTTTTTACATGGTTTTATTGAGCCAAAAATGCTATTTTGTGTATATAGATAAATCTACGTTGTATATGATGTAAAGACCAAGTATATAGATAAATCTACGTTGTATATGATGTAAAGACCAAAGTTTTGGCTTATGAAAATCCACCAAATAAAATTCTTAATGCAGATCTTTGGCTTATGAAAATCCACCAAATAAAATTCTTAATGCAGATCTAAATCTGAAGATGTTTTTCTAACAGGAGTTTTAAATAAAATAACCTCGTTCTTATATGATTCGACATGTTTATATGTATTCATGAATGATTTGATTTATCTAAAATGTTTAGATGTTTTCATATGTTTTAGAAATGCTAAATCATTCATATAGGGTTTCCAGTATGTAAGATTATCATTTATGAGTTTTTGTATCATAGACCGTAGAACATAAAACCTGTAGGAGGCTTTCTGTGCTTGTGCGGTCGACCGCAGATATGCGGCGGTCGACCGCTGGGCGCGCAGATGAGCAGAAACTTTCTGCTCACTACACGGTTGACCGTAGGTATTTGACGGTCGACCATGAGACCTATTGTGCATGTGCATGTCGTTTGCGTGCAGTTGTGTGGCCGGCGAAACACCTAGGTTATATGGGTTTGTTGTACACTGAGATTTGTGTACATGAGTTGACTTTTTGACATGAGTCTTAGATTTATTCACTAGGATATACTGAGATTTGTGTACATGAGTTGACTTTTTGACATGAGTCTTAGATTTATTCACTAGGATATGAGAGTGAATAGTATATATGCTTATTCACTAGGATATGAGAGTGAATAGTATATATGCTTTTACTTGTATCTGTTCATTGTATGATACTAATTATATGCAGTCCATGCGTTGGAAACTTGTCTATTGCGGCCCATGTGTTGGACCTTAATCATATAGTCCATGTGTTGGATATTTACCCATTTCACTCCATGTTTTGGGCATTTATCATATGCAGTCCATGTGTTGGATATTTATCCGAGTTGTTTTATTTAATATATAGTAGATGAAGTCCATGTGTTGGACAAGTATCTGGCGTTAGTCAGGATATTTTGATAGTATGGTTGGAGATGGAGTTAATGATCCACACTGTAGCTCGGATTTGGTATTTAGTTATTTATAATTTGAGCTACGGGGGACGTACCTATGCTCGTGTTATAAATTTCTAAATATCAAACTCCCACTTCATTTTACAGTTGATGATTAATTATCTATTATATATCTACAACTATTTTCTTATCCTTCTAGCCCTTCCCTCTGGGGTTGGTTGAGATGTTACTCGCTATAGCGCTTTGACGCTTGTTGTTTTCCCCCCTTTCAGACAGCGAGTCAGGCGCACGGAGAGTCGTAGGTTGATGAGATGTCTTCATAGATTCTATCTAGATCTTTATTATATTTACAGTTTATGGCAGAACTCTACAGTAGATGTATTTATGAATATTTGAGATATTATTTCTAGCTTTGTAAGGCGATGTGCCTTTTTGCTATTTTATTTGACTTCCTATTATGAGAAAGTTGTATCAGTTCAGTTGTTTGTTTCTCAGATATTTATCCATTTATATCAGTGATGATGATTTTTTTCAGAGTATCTGTTGTTTAGTATTTCTTTCGTATATTCTCTCTTGCCTATTTTGTACCTATACCTATTGTTGATTCCACTAGATAGATAGTAACTGTGATGGTTAAACATGTCATAGCATGGTGTTTGGTGCTTGGCAGGTTTGACATTCTTGGTTTCACCTTGGACTGCAGCCTTGTTAAAACCAGAGGCTTAACAGATGGTTCATGTCGCCGCGAAACCTACCGTCATCGTCAACATGAATGCTCCCCTCTCCAAAAGAGCTAAGTAACAACGACGACAAGCTCTTGCCTGCCTAAAGGCATAAGCACTCATCTCCGATGACTGTCTGAATTACTATTTAGGCCTGAAGAGATCCAAGCCAAAACACAAGGTTCCTAATTTTGGTGAACTGAACTGATCAGGGGAGCCCACCTACTCAGGCGGGCTTTGCTCCATTAGCAAAGTGCCCACAATTGGCGAATTTAGTGTTTTCGATGAGCTTAGCAGTTCAGGTGAGCCCCACGAGCTTCACTCCATGAGCAAGGTTCCTAATTTTAGCGAACTGCTCAAATCAGGTGAGCCCGCCTACACAGACGGGCTCTGCTCTTCAGGCGAGCTTCCCAAATCTTGTGAGCTTTGCAAATATGGTGAACTCTGTAGTTCAAGCGAACTTCATCAAGTTTGCCTAATGACCCAGCTTTGCCCGCAAGCTGACCTTCGCCAGAAAGGCAAAGCTACAGCTCGCCTAACAGGTGAGCCTCGATAGGCCAAACCACGCCAACAGATGCAAGCTCGCCTAACAGGCGAACCTCGCCAGACTGAGCCTCGCCAATGAGCTCAAGTATGCCAAATAGGCGGACATCAACAAGCTTTCCTAACAGCTCGACCCCGCCTGCAAGAAGTGGTAGTTCACTAAACAGGTGAACCTTGCCTGAAAGAATTGGAGGTTGAACCTCGCGAACAGGCTCAAGGTCGCGGACCACGCGAACCTCGCCTGAATGAACAGGCGGCTGAACTTCGCCAACAAGCCCAAGATTGCCTGTCTAGTCAAGGTCGTCTAAGTTTAATGCTTGGGAAATTTTCCAAGTGTTCCCATTTGGACTCCCTTGTGTCTCCTTCATTTGAGTGCCAGCGGTCGGTTGAGGCTCAAGCTCCCTTTGAACCTCACCTGAACGATCAGTCGGCTCAACCTTGCCAGCAGTCGGCTGAAGGTTGCCCAAATTCTTGAGCTTGCCAGTAGTTAGCTAGAGCTCGCCCACATTCCAGACCTTGCTAGCAGTCGGCTGAAGGTCTCCCTGATTCTAGACCTCACCAGTAGTCTTCTGAAGGTCAGCCAAATGCTCGAGCTCGCCTGCAGTCTGCTAGAGCTTGCCCACATTCCAGACCTCGCCTATCTCGGCGAGGTCAATTGGATCCGACACTTAGGGAATTTCCCAAGTGTCCTCATGTCGGCTCTCTTGAGCCTCCTTCATTCGACTTCATGTCTCATCCTTTCGACACTGGGGGTTGTCACTATCAACCTACAAGGGATCTCAGAGGATGCTTGACTTGTAAATGCATGCCCTACGAGACTTCTATTGATGTGGAGCTCCTCGCCGCAATTGTCAATGAGACGAGGAAGTCCAAGGACATTGAGCGTGAAGGTATCCACCAACGTACTCACGTCCAAATAGGGGTAGCCATTCCATTTGACTACACGCGCCTAGCACCCGTCTCTGATGATGATCATGATGATTGATCGGCAGTGGCAACATCGTAGGCTTCAAGCTCAGTTCAGGGTGAGCATGCAAATATGCACATGACCGACATCCCTGATGAGATATCCAGGAGACTCGACGAGCAACAAGCAACCATCAACTCCCTGAAGGAGATGTTGGAGTAGCTTCTGAGCGAGAAGAAGAAGAAGAAAGAGAGGACTCCACGGACTTCGCGTAAATCCTCAAAGCACAAAGTACAGATGCCTACTCTTTCTCACTCCTCATCCGAGTCATCTAGAGGAACGTCATCTTTGGATCATAATCCAAGGGGCAAAAGGCTCGACGAGTTCCAAAGTCAACTCGATGCCTTGAAGCTCCAAAAGCACTTGAACAAGCTAGGGGTTGTCAGACTGTATCTAATTGAACATGATACAGTCTCCTACACAATAAAGTTTCAGCCACTGGTCCTCCTGCAATTCGATGGTAAGGGTTCTCCTACCTAGCACATTTACTACTTCCAGACGCAATCTGGACACATAGTGGGGGATGATCACATTATGACTTGACTATTCATCGATACTCTTAAGGGGGTCGCTTTTGAATGGTTCCACAGATTGGAGCTTGGATCCATCACTTGCTAGAAGGACATTGAACGACTCTTCATAGCCAGATTCTTCAACGATGATAAAGAAGTATCTGTGGCTACCCTGCTAGCTGAAAAGCAGAAGAAGACATAGTCTATAAGTAACTTTGTCAAGAGGTTCAGGAACCGATTGTTACATACACATGATCAGGTTTCTGAGGCTACTCTCATTAAGGCGTGTCGGAATCATCTCTCCATCGACATCCTATCTAATATGGGCGTAGTCGTAGCTCGCTCATGGAAAGACTTAATCCGCCAAGGAGAACAAGTCGAGAGCATGCTCAAGCGTATGGATGTTGAAGGGCCATATGAATTTCAAGGGGGTGATGACCAAGACATCTTGGTAGTGGAAATCACCTCCTCATCCAAACCCTCATCAAAACAGAGGGGCACTGCTTTGAAGTACAAGAAGCCCATGATGGCATCAGTCGAGCTCGCCAACTCGGACCTAAACTATGGAGCCGACTGTGAAGACTTGACTACTACTGGCCGAAGATGATCGGTGATGTTTAAATGCGTCGCCGGAGAACCTACAATCGACAGCAACATCATTACCCATTTGTAGTGGAGACGTTCTACTCGAATGGGCAACATGTTAGCAGAGAATTTTATCCTTACATCTCCCACTCAGTCAAACCTTCCTACAGTTAGGACCAGAGCCAAAATCCCCTCTTGATTTCTTCCAAGAACGAGAGATCCACTTTCAAGATGGACGACCAAAACATTAAACAGTTAGAATCATCCCAAATCTCCCACTTGGTCAAACTTCCTACAGTTAGGAATAAAAAAACCAAGTTCCCTCGCTAATCTTTTCCAATAAGATGGCGGGTCCCCACAACTATCAAGTTAACTATCACCTCTGATAGTCATTTCTCTATCAGTCTTATTCAACTAGATGATGGATCATATAAAACTATCAAGTTAACTATTACCTCTGATAGTCTCCTCCAAATTTCCCCCCGCCAATCCTCTCTAATAGGACAATGGGACAAACTCTCACTGTCATGTTAACAACCATCTCTGATAAAATTAACTTACCAATCCTCTTCAATAGGATAGTAAGTCCTCAAAATCGCTCCAATCACGATAATCTAATCAACTTACCAATCTTTTTCAATAGGATGATAACTCCTCAAAGTCGCTCTAATCGCGACAATCTAATTTCCCTACCAATCATCTTCAATAGGATGGTAGGTCCTCAAAGTCACCCAGATCGTGATAATTCCTATCATGTTAACGATTACATCTGATAGTCGACACTGTCATTCCTACAAATAGCGTTGTCTGATCAGTCGTTACACTCATACATTCTTGAACGACCTGATCCATTCTGAGCGTTCTAATATCCTTAGAATAATCGATGGATAGTAGCCTACCATGTGATGGCTCCTATAACAATCAATTGTCACTCTCTTACGTTCATGAATGATTTGATTTCCCAGCATCATCCTTCCCACAAATGGTGTTGTTTGTCGATAATGGCCTATCAAGTGATGTGCCTTTATCCAAATAGTGGTCTACCATGCGTTGTACTGCTATTTCGGGTTCATCTTTGCCCCAAGAGAAGAAAAATCAGGATTCGTCTTTACCCTAAGAGAAGATAAATCAGGGTTCATCTTTGCCCCAAGAGAAGACAAGCTTCTCCTCAAGACTCCAATGGGTATAAGAGTATAAACTGTTTCCTACATTTGACGGAAGTTCCTAGAGGATATTACACAAATACTCTTAAGGATAACCCGGCATACTCCAACGGGTATACGAGTATAAACTGTTTTCCAAACCTCCAACTGGTGTATGAGGCTAAATTGTTCCCTACCTTTAACAGGAAGTTCCTAGAGAATATTCTTAAGGATAACCCGACAACCTCCAACTGGTATACGAGGCTAAACTGTTCCTTACCTTTGACGAGAAATTCCTAGAGAATATTCTTAAGGATAATCCGACAATCTCCAACTGGTGTATTAGATTAAACTGCTTCCTACGTTTGACGAGAAGTTCCTGGAGAATATTCTTAAGGATAACCCGGCAACCTCTAACTGGTATACGAGGCTAAACTGTTCCTTACCTTTGACGGATAGTTGCTAAAGAATATACTTAAGGATAACCCGACAACCTCCAACGTGTATATGAGTATAAACTGTTTCTTACCTTTGACGGGAAGTTCCTAGAGAATATTCTTAAGGATAACCCGACAACCTCTAACTAGTGTATGAGGCTAAACTATTCCCTACCTTTGACGAGAAGTTCATGGAGAATATTCTTAAGGATAGCCCGACAACCTCCAACTGGTATACGAGGCTAAACTACTCCTTCCCTCCCACCGGTGCACGAGGTGAAACTGCTTCTTTCCTCTAACCGGTACACGAGGCTAAACTACTCCCTTTCCTCCAACCGGTACACGAGGTGAAGCTGCCCCTTTACTCTGATAAGTATACGAGTATAAACTGCTGCTCCTTTCCTCTAACCGGTGCACGAGGTGAAACTGCTCTTTTCCTCTAACCGGTACACGAGGCTAAACTGCTCTCTTTCCTCCAACCGGTGCATGAGGTGAAACTGCTCCTTTCCTCCAATCGGTACACGAGGTGAAACAGCTCCTTTTCTCCAACCGGTGCACGAGGCTTAACTACTCCCTTTCCTCCAACCGGTGCACGAGGTGAAACTACTCCTTTCCTCTAATCGGTGCACGAGGCTAAACTGCTCCCTTTCCTCTAATCGGCGCACGAGGCTAAGATGCTCTCTTTCTTCCGACCGGTGCATGAGGTAAAACTACCATTTTCCTCCAACTGGTGCACGAGGTGAAACTGCTCTTTTCCTCCAACCAGTGCACGAGGCTAAACTGCTCTCTTTCCTCTAACCGGTGCACGAGGTAAAACTGCCCCTTTACTCTGATAAGAATATGAGTATAAACTGCTGCTCCTTTCCTCTAACCGGTGCAAGAGGTGAAACTGCTTCCTATCCTCCAACCGGTGCATGAGGTGAAACTGTTTCCTATCCTCTAACTAGTACACGAGGTGAAACTGCTCTTACCCTCCGATTGGTATACGAGATTAAACTGCTCCCTACGCTCTTAATCCAAACGCCTCAAAAGGCTAAGGATAGAGGAGAAATCTTAGCATTAAGCCTAAGAGAAACTCCTCGATAACTTACCATGCTAAGGGAACGGTTGGTAAAGACAAATCAAGTCCTTTGATAGTTGAGGGTTTGCTCAAAATCCTAGATGGCGATCATCAGCTACGAGTAAAGAGGTCAACTTCACCGAGCTCATTGGAAGGCTCCTCACTCTGTCTAAGCAGTGATCACTTTGCAGGTCTTTAGAACAAGACTGCTTAAATCTCGTCCGAAATAGGAAAAAAAGGGGAAAATGCTCATATCTCTCAAACCGGAAGGAATTTAGCAAAACGGATAGGAGCAAACTAATCCCTTTAGGCTAGGCTTGGTTGGCTCTGTCTCGTTGAGATAGTCGATTTTTATATATAATTCGTCCAATTTTGACTTACGCTTTGAAAGTTATGACCTGATCTTCGTAGCATATTCTGGAGCTCGCATGAAGAGCAACCCCACCTGCAAAGGAGTTTAGCTCGGCTGAAGGATTCAAGCTTTAATCTCGCCTGAATAAGGCTAGCTCGCCTACATAGCCTCGCCTACCAAGCTCGCCTGCATATTTGAAGCTCGCCTGCACAAGGCAAGCTCGCCCGATAGCTGGAAGCTCTCCTGGATGACCCAAGCTCGCCTGCACACTTGAAGCTCGCCTGCATGTTTGAAGCTCGCCTACAAAAGGAAAGCTTGCTTGATAGCTAGGAGTTCTCATGACAATCCCCTTGGGCTCGCCTAATGCTTGAACTCGCAAGATGACTTCTCGAGCTCACCTAAGACTTGAAGCTTGCCCGCCTGTAGACTTGAGCTCACCTGCAAGCCAGGCCGCCTGCAGGGTTGCCAGCTTGCCTGCAATGTTGCCGACTCGCATGCATGCTCTAGCTCTCCTACAGACCCAAGCGCCGGCTCGCCTGAATGCCTAGTCAAGATCACTTGTCAGCCGCCCACTTAAGGTATGGGAATAGTCACATCAATGGTCACATCCCACAACTAGGGAAGCATGGTGCCCCTTACCTAGGCTAGGCATGGCTAGAACTCTCCTAATAGCCATTGATGGCTACAAGAATATGCGGCTAGCTCCCTCACCCCTACTAGTGGTCAAATCCCACAAATCAAGGGATGACACATGCCATCACTTGCATATTTAAGGCCACCTTCAGACAACATGAAGGTGGTGGATTGGCTTCTGCTTGCTTGGCTAGCTAATCTTTCAAAGGTTGAACCTTAACTCATTTGCTAAAGGCTCCCTCATTTGGTCGGCTTGAAGATTGCAGAGACTTAACTATCTTTAGCTCTCTCAAGTGCTACTCAGTTTTGACTTGCTTGCTAAAACCTTCTTCCGAGCAGTTGGCCTTGACATTCAAGTTCGGGTAGATTCGAACTCATCCAATCAGAACTTCAATCGGATCATCCAAGTGAAGCAAACTCAGCACGAGCACTGAGGGAGGCGTCCTACCATTGCCAACGAACCCACGTTAAACAAGAAGGATCATTCCCTTGTCCTCTATTGTATAACATTGACCATTAGTTTGTAATAATCCATTCTTATAAATACGAACGACCCCCTCGAACCGAGAAGTCAATTTTTATACCCAACAGATGGTTGTATACAAGCTAAAACTACCATTTGATGGGTTAGAACTAACATAGCAACTAGGGCGAATAGTTGTGAAGGGAAAAATACGGGCTAGAGGTAGAGCTAATAAGGGGTGAGCTAGAACTAACGTTGGAGTACTTAGAACTAACATAGCAACTAGAACCAACACTTGTGAAGGGAAAAAATGTGGGCTTGAGGTAGAGCTAACAAGGGGTAGGCTAGAACTGACTGTATACAAGCTAAAACTAATATTGGAGTAGTTAGAACTAACGTAGAAACTAGGGAAAATACTTGTAAAGGGAAAAAAACACTAGCTAAAGGTAGATCTAAAAAGGGGTGGCCTAGAACTGGCTTTATACAAGCTTGTATACAGTTAGATTAGTTAGAACAAACGTAGAAACTAGGGTGAACACTTGTGAAGGGAAAAAATACTTCCTGGAGGTAGAGCTAACAAGGGGTGAGATAGAACTGATTGTATACAAGCTAGAACTAGCGTTGGAGCAATTAGAACTAACGTAGCAACTAGGGCAAATACCTGTGAAGGGAAAAAAAACTTGCTGGGGGTAGAGCTAACAAGCAGTGGGCTAGAACTGGCTGTATACAAGCTAGAACTATCGTTGGATTGTTAGAACTAATGCAGCAACTAGGACAAATACTTGTGAAAGGAAAAAAAACACTTGTTGGAGGTAGAGCTAACAAGGGGTGGGCTAAAACTAGCTGTATACAAGCTAAAACTAGCGTTGGATGGGTTAGAACTAACGTAGCAACTAGGGCGAATACTTGTAATAAAGAACTAACTCGAGTGTAACTAGAACTAACATGATAGCAATTAGAAATAACATATCATTAGGTAGAACTATTATCAAATATAACTAACAACAATTTATAAATACATCACTGTATGTGAAAGATAATTTGTAACACATTGTTTCCTTCCATTACAGCATCAAAATTAGGCAAAACTAACTTCATGCGATGTTGCGGATAAGAAAGATTATGGATCCTTATTTGTTGCTACCCTTGCTTGAGCGGAAGAGGTCTGATAAACCTTTATCACTACCATTTCTCTTATGCTTTGAGGGTGCAGGCTTTCTGGGCGTAGAGGATGGAGAGTTGGACTTCGATAATCTACTTTGCGAGCCAGAAGGGTTACCTGGATGAGGAGCATTGGCTGTGGGGAGAGCCGCCGGCAAATTGGAACACTCGATCCCTTGGTTCTGGTGAAAGAGACTTGTCGCTATCCACAGTCATGTGCCTACCGTCCCAACTAACCTCCTGCAACTCTGGATTGGAACTAATAGGCTGCGCAGGCTGTGGCCTTAAGTTAAGACGAGTGGATCCCTGAGCCCTCTCCAAACCCCTTCTAAATTGGTCCTGCGTGACGGCATAGCCTTTCTTTATGTTGCCATCAACTGGAGATGTGTAACGGAACCCAAGCCTCATAGGGATGTCAGATAAATCCCTAACCTTGAGGAGCACTTTACAATGTTCGAAGTTAGTATTGGTTATAACGTCCCTAGAGCACATAATGCATTCACCAATACCATCGAGAAGAGATTGCAGGAATTCATAATTCCAGATATTGTATAGGACATTGAAGAGGTGAATCCATACTAGAAAAGGTTGGGGCAACGTTGATAACCTGTGATCTTCCCTGTAACGGCGGAATCTTCCCCTAAAGGTGCCCATATCTACTAGGCTGAGCTCTATGACTTGGGCAAGAAGGGTGTCTGATGGAAACTGCACCATGAAGCTATGGCCTGCTGTATTTTTTTGATGGGGCCATGACCTTAGATTGAAGCGATAAGCTAACATGGCTCTGAGCTCCTGAACGGATAGACAGACTGCGTCAATATTGAAGATGGCGAAAGCATAGAGATACCTGATGGTGCTGACGGTGTTGGGAGGGACGGTAAGCAATCTTAAAGGGGCATGAGCAGTAATATTGTGATGACAATCTCGAGAGAGGTGCCCTGACCCATGGCAATGTACACATGCACCATCCTTATCCATCTGTGATGTTAACTAACAAAGATTGAAGACGCTGGGTTTTGGAGTTTGTTTGGGAATAAGGGGTTTAGAGAGTTGCCGACGCTGGTGGAAGAAGTTGATGGGTTGTGAAGGAATGGCGGTGATGTAAGTATCGAGGGAAATACTATTGAACTATATTAACTACGAATATATGTTGTGAACACTGTTGGGGTGATAGGTCATCTCTTGGAAAGGAGCAAATAGCTGGTGTGACTAATGGGGGGTGAAGGGATACTTCTTTCTTGGGAATACACGCTCTAGAGCCAACAAGAAATGAGCTATAACTAAAATATTTTACACTAGAACTAACACTTACAAAGTTAGAACTAATGCGAAGCTATAGTTAACAAGAATCGGGATAGAACTAACGCGAAACTATAGTTAACAAGAATCGGGATAGAACTAACGCTGTATTGCTTAGCGCTAACACTTAATCCAGAAGAACTAACATGAAGTTAGAACTAACAAGAAACAAGATAGAACCAGCAGAAACGAACATAATACACTTAAACTAACGCTCAATTAGAGCTAACAAAAAAGAGCTAGACCAGTCGCAACTGCAATTAGAACTAACAAGGGCTTTTTTAGACCAATAGGATGTTAGAGCTAGCAATACCTCTGATAATGTACATTTTCAATTAAATATACATACATTATTATATTTTTATAAACATTAAATAATAGTATTTGTATAAACATGTTATTCATCAATATACGATGACCCGTCTGCATGTCTTTGCTCACAACTAGCTAACAATAATTGTGCAGCAACTCTCGCTCGCATAGCTTTAGGGATATTGTCCGGAGGATTAACCCGAGCGACCTTCAATTATTGCTTGGATGTAGAGGTAGACAAACACACCACAGTCATAGCTGCAACATAGAATGCTATATTAAACATTTTCGCTAGAGATAGAACTATAACACGATTTAGAAGAAGGAACTAACCGCCCTCTTTGTTGCTCGCATTTGATGGCCTTGTATTTAAATACTATGGATACATTTGGCCTAACAAAATCAACTTGCTATTAATTAAAATAGTTTATGATTTTATTAACAGGCTCTATCCAAGCTTCATGGCTAGCAAAACTGTAGTGGTTGACGACCTTTTCTTTCAGATCAACTTTAACTAAATGCCAGTAGTTGTTCCTGATCAACGGGATCAACATATGCTCTATGCGGACGGCGGTGTATTTTTCAATATATAGCAAAAATAACTTGTAATGTGATGGGTCAATGGCGTAGAGTGAGTGCTGCCAACAGTAGCACATAATGTTCAGTATTATGCATGAGGGATGATAGAACCAACATGGAATACATTAGGACTAACATGTTATAAGCTAGAATTAACATGACGCCAGTTAGAACTAACATGGATACTGGCAGAACTAACATGACACAATTTAGAACTAACATTTACCTTGTTAGGGCTAACGTGACGTAAACTAGAACTAAAATGGCTCATGCAGAACTTACATGGCTAGAACTAGAACTAACATGTATTTTAGCCAAAACTAACACGATAATTTAGAACTAACATGTACTTACAAGAAAGAACACCGAGACGACTCTAAATTTTTTGTCATATGCCTGTTGCTGGAGCGTGTCCAACAATGTTTCTTCCATCTATAACATCAATGAAAAATTAAAATTCAATATATAAACAAGATATTATACATTATTAAGCATATATAATCTAACATTGTCATCAAGCCAGTCACCACGAAGCAAATACAATAGCTCTTCTCTGTTCAAAGTGCTATTAGCTATTTTAATAACATCACATCTCCTGAAAATCAGAACTAACATGGATTAGGACTAACATGTAACGAATTAGCATATAAATTGTTAATTGAACCTTACTTGTGAATCTTTTGGGAGCAGAACTTGGTTAGATGATTATTTTCGGCTACGGTGAGTCTAGCTGATATATAGATGGTATCTTAAAATTATGTACAAAAGTATCCCTGCTATCTATTATACGTATGCTAAACAATACAGGGTCTGAAAAATCTTTATTTAGCTCGCCCAATAGAACTTCCTCCTCAGCTGTCATTGGCTTCAAACTCAATGCATCCCAAGTAGGATATTGTTTGCCGGTATAAAAATGGGTAACTTTGTCAACTGTATGTGCATCATCAGGACTTACAAGTATATCTATAGTAACTATTTGCTTTTTCTTTGCCTTTCCCTTTCCCTTTGCCTTTCCCTTTCCCTCTGTGTATGGGGTCTGACACCATTTAGACTGTTTGCTTGCCCTTCATAACATTGGCTTATTCCTCGGTGTGGCTGCTACAACTTTCTCTGTTTGCACATCACTTGATAGAGCTTCTAAGATTTTGTCCACCTGATGTGAAATATTAACAATGACCTCAACCCTACTATCTACATTCTCACATTCTCTTCTAACATGCTCCTCTTCCCTATACACAATCTCCTCCTCTTTCTATACATTCTCCTCATCCCTACTATCTATATTCTCCATTTCTCTACCAACATGCTCCTCTTCCCTATGTATAATCTCCTCATCTTTCTGTACAATAGTCTCAACCCTGCTATCTACAGTCCCCCCTTCTCCACTAACAAGCTCCTCTTCCTTCTCTAATTTCTCCTCCTTCTCTAGATTCTCCACTTCCCTATCTATATTTTCCTCCTCGTTATCTACATTATCCTCAACCTTATTATCTATAATAACCTCTTCTCTATCTATATTCTCCTCAGCTTTACTCTCGGGGGATTCCACTTCACCATTCTTCTAGGGGCCGACATGCTGCCCCTCTTCCCCTTCTATTATAGCTTCCCCCTCAGCTATATTCCCAACATCACCTCCTTCTTCCATTGAACCAACATCCTCCACAACTTTACCTTCCATTATGGTGACCTCCAAAGCAACTTCACATCCATGAATAGTAATATCATCAACATGCTCCTCAACATCATCCTCAACCATCTTATGTTCAATTTCTTTCATGATAGGGTCTTCCTTATGTAATCTACTTGATTTGGATGGCTATTCCTCCTCATCAAGCCGTGGCTTTAGCTTTATTTTTTTTTACAATTTTATGTTTGATATTTGCCTTCAGCACCACCGGGTCTATGACCTCATCATGTCTTCCAAGTTCTTCAATTATTCTATTTAGCCTATTAATCTCAATCATAAATTCTTTACAATATGTACTCTTCCTCTGCTTTGTAGCAAAGAGTAGTCGTTTAAGGAATTTAGCAGAATTTCTCCAAAAGGTAAGTTTCTACTCAATAGGTAGATCCTTCACCCCCTCTTCATCTTCAAAAACAATGTCAATATGTTTTGACATGATTTGAAATTATTAAGAGATTATATTATAATAAAATAGGATTAGACATTGATACGAGTTGTCAATCGAGCATCCTTGATCGAGGAATTATCAAGAGTGGGTTATGAAGAAGACAATAGAAAACACATAAAGAATTAAGTTGGGTGAAGGAAAATACATTCTCTAGATTATGAGTATAAAAGATTACAAATCCCTCTCGATTAAAGAACAATCTCTTTAATCTCTTTTAAGAAATACAAACTCCCACTTAAACCCTAGAAAATTTTGTTTTGATATATATCAAAACACAAACCTAAAGTGAGCAGAAAACAGAAAACCAGGCCTAGTCCGACTTGCTGTCGATCATAGAGACACGTGTGGTTGACCGGATCTAACGACCGAAAGCAGAAATTACTACAGGGTTTGGCCGGTCGACTACACTTGACACTGCGGTCTACCACCAAAAGTCCAGAGACCTCCCAGGATTTGTGCACGTATCCGGTCGACCGTGGCGTCAAATGCAGTCGATCGCTGGGAGCTCAAAACGTTTCCTGCAATTTTTCTTGTACTCTTTTAGGTTTTGACCGCCTTTTCCGCTTTCAACGACTTCGTTCGCATCTCTATTCTCAAGATACCATAAGAATCATCTATCCTTATGCTCCTATGAGGATTGCTAAGCTCCGGAAAAAGGAAGAAGATACACACGTATCATGGTTCCCCCTTTAGGAACATAAAATTTCGTTCAAGTTAGAACTGTAGCTTAGGGAACTCGTGAGCCCCTCCTTCTCTATTGAACCACCTGGCTTTTCTAGGAACCTAACCTTGACGTCCGATCAAAAATGACTCCTTCATCCCGCGTCTCATCGTAGTCCCCTTTCATTCCAAAATACAATCTTCTTTGAGCGGTTCTTCTCTATCAAACCACAAGTCGTCAACATACGGTAAGATCGTCTTGTCATCACCTTCATCATCCAACAATGGAGGCTCAAACAACTTCAAATACTCAGCATTGATCACCGAATACATGCCTAGGTAAGGTGGCAAATCCAGCTTGAAGGCGTTGTCACCAATTTGATCAAGAATCTGAAACGGACCATATCGTATAGGCTTCAACTTCTTCCCTTCTCCCTTTAGCCGCTCCTTACTCAACTTCAGCCATACCATATCACCTTGACCAAAATTACAAGGAACTCGATGTTGATCATGTTTTGCCATGTACTTAGCCTATGATTTCTTCAACTGAGCTTTCATCATGGCATGAATCTGTGCAATCTTCTCTAGAAATTGCTGAGCTCATTGTCTTTCACTCCTTTCCTTACCGTCAGCTGTAGCTTCACTAGAAAACATGAGATCGAACGGACTCGGAGGTAAAAACCCATAACAAGTCTCAAACGGTGACTTTCCCGAAGATCCATGAATAGCCTAATTAAACGCAAACTGAATATATGGTAAGTTATCATCCTAAGTCTTAGGATGCCGGGAGTTATATCCCCTCAACATGTGTACCATAGTCTGATTAACTACCTCTGTTTGTCCATCTGTTGGATGAAAGGTCGTGTTCTTCTTCAATCTAGTGTCCATTAAGCTTCACAAAAAATCCCAAAAAGTGCCTAAGAAACCAGCTATCCCGATCCAAAATAATCGAACTCGGCAACCCAAAGTGCTTCCACACATGCTCAAAGAACAATTGCGATGTACCCGCTCCCGTCACTGTCTTCTTACAAGGAAACAAGATCACCATCTTGCTAAACCGGTCCACCATAACGAACAAATAATTATACCCGTGCTTGGTCGTCGGCAATCCTCCTAAGAAATCCATAGAAATACCCTCTCACATTGCAAGGTCTCGAAGGTACCGGCAATGGTAGATACAATCCCCGTTTCCTATTAGAAGACTTCGATATGCAACATAGCTTACACCCTCTAACATACTTAGTAACGTCCTCCAATATTTTTGGCCAAAAAACATGGCGTTGTAGATTAAGAAGCATCTTCTGCATCCCAAAATGACCTTGCAATGTGATGTACGTGCTTCTCATCCACTACAATCGGTCTCCATCATCCGGAATGCAAAGTGACGTCCCACGATATAACAAACCATCTTCAGCAATCTCATACTCCCCCCTTTGACCAGCCTTCGCCTGCTTGAGCACACTGCTGAAGTCTCTGCTGGATGTGTACATTTGTACATACTCCAAAGGAACCAAGGGCTGAATGTGTGTCGCCACCAAGAGAGCCCTCATGGGTGGACGAGATAATATATCGGCTAACTTGTTCGTCGCCCCATTCTTGTACCTAATGATGATGTTGAACACCATCAAATAGGACATCCACTTCATGTGTCGTGCCTGCTGCAGCTTCATCTGGGCATGTAAAAATTCCAATGTCTTGTGATCTGAGTACACAACCACCGCCTTTCCTAACAAATACACCCTTCAATGCTTGATTGTCTGATAAAGTGCATAAAACTCCTTATCGTAGGTGGGGTAGTTCTAAATAGCACCCGTGAATATCTTTGAATGGTATTCCATCGGCTTCCCATCCTGCATCAATATAGTGCTCATAGCATAACTAGAAGTGTCGGTTTCTACCTCGAAGGTCCTCTGCAAATTCTACAATGCCAACACCGGTGGCTCTGAGATTTTTCTCTTTAGTAACTAAAAAAGTTCCTCATGCGTCCTCCCCACTCAAATTGAACCTTCGCCTTCGTAAGGCCATGTAAAGATGTCGTATAAGTCGAAAAGTGTCAAATGAACTTGTGCAAATACTAGCAAGCACCCATGAAGATTCTCACCTTCGTCACTGTACTAGGTGTCGGCCACTTCGTGATCACTGCCACCTTACTTGGATCTATCCTCCGCTCGCCCTTCCCCACGATGAAGCTGAGATACACCAACTCGTCCTTCCAAAATTCGTACTTCTTCCCATTGAGCTTCAGCTGTCTGTTCTGCAACACTTTAAACACCTTCTCGATATGAACAATATGCTCCTTCCAAGTCCTGTTGTATACTAAGATATCATCGAGGTAAACTATCACAAAATCCTTTATAAAAGGTCACAACAAATCATTCATGAGCCACATAAAGGTAGCTGGAGCGCTGCATAATCCAAACGACATCACCAACCACTCGAACAGGCCCTGCGTAGTCTTGAACGCAGTCTTCCAAGTGTCATCTTTCCGAATCCTCACCTGATGGTAGCCAAACTTCAAATCCAACTTCATGAAAAACCTTGCTCCCTCCAACTGGTCCATAAGATCATCAATCTGAGGTAATGTGTAATGATTTTTTATGGCTATCTTGTTGAGCGCCCGGTAATCCACGCACATGTGTCAGCCTCCATCCTTCTTGGGCACTAACAATACTGGTGACCCACAAGGTGAACAACTCGATACAATCACTCCTGTCTCCAAAAGCTCCTAAACCTGCTTTTTGATCTCCTCAGACTTCTGTACATATGTGCGGTATAGACCAATATTTGGTAAGGAACTCTCGCCGGTCAACATAATCTCATGCTCCATACCCCATCGTGGTGGTAGTCCCGAGATCTCTGAAAACAAGTTTGCATACTTGGCCTTCAACCTGTCAAGATCTCCCTCCTGAAGCTTGCTCAAGGTTGTCAAGCACATGCTACTCAGTTATTCCTCATAAGGTCTAATGAATAATAATATAAACTTCTTGCTCGCATTCACTAGCCTCTTTGCCTGAGTCACCATCGCCAAACTCGTCTCCTGTGGAAGAGATACCAAACAAAATATGAATTGCTCGCCATCCTTGGTGAACATATACTTTTGGGCTAGCCTATCGTAGACTGTGTACCTATCCCATAAAGAAGGATTACCCAGTATCACTTGGTAAACATCCAATGGAATAACGTATCATATGTGACTTCATCACTATATGACTCGTGGAGTGCAAATCGAAAAGTACATTGGTTGGCCACACTCAACCCCGCCTTCTTCTGAATCTACCCTAAAGGATAGGGTTTCAGATGTTTGACCGTCTTCAATCTTAGCTTCGGATATCAAATCCTTCTAGCTCACTGGATCCACTATAGCATCAACCAAACTGGTCTTGACCTGCAACTTCAAAACAAAGAGTTGCCCCCTCAGGTCTTCGTCCTCTGTCGTAGCCTGCTTCCCCCCATAAGGTTGAGGCTACTATTGGGTTATGTCATCCCAGGAACTTCCTTCGGACTCTACACTATCATGTATGCCTTCTTCTCCTCCTTTTTCTTCAACCCCTTCGTCTTTAGATGAGGGTACTTCTCCTAGCAATGATCAGCTACGTGTCCTGTCTGTTTGCAGTGATTGCATGTCAATCCTGCCTTCCCCGAATCATCCTTCTTCTTCTCTTTCTTAGGTTGAGAGCCACTAGACTTGCCTGTCGTTTATTTGGAGTCCCCCTCATCTCGTTGCCTTTCTTTTGTCTACCCTCAATGGCAATGATTTTCACACTCGCTTCTGTAATGGACTCGACTATGAACAGCTTCATCTCCTTTCGGATATATTCATTCAGACCCGTCATATACTTCATAAAAATGGAATATACCTTCATCATAATGTTGAGGACCATTGTCTGCTACTGGAATTATGTTGTATATTCTTGAGCGGTCTGGTTGAACCTTTGGCGTAATCTGTACCACTTATACTAACACTCCTCAAGGAACCCCACCAGGTAGAACTACTTCCTCAGTAGCTCCTTGAATTTATTCCACGACATCGCCTTCCTTTCCTACTTGCAATAGGATTTCCACCATGTTAATGCATGCCCCGAAAGGTTCAAAGTCGTGAACACGAGCTTCTCCTTAGATGAATATCCATAGAGGGTAAATATGTCTCCATCCACTCGATCCAATCATCAAGCCTCTCGACGTTGACACTCCCATCATAAATAGGAATATCCACCTTGAAGTCTATTTTTAAATTCTGGTAAGAACCTTTACCCCCTTGATACGGAACAGTCTTGACAATCTCGGCCTCCTCATCATAACCAGATTCCTCACCTTCCCCATCGGACTCAACAAGTTTTTCTTGCCTTTCGAAGAAGATTCCTCCTTTTTGTCCTTTCCTTGGAAAAGATTGACGATCTGTGTGAGAGTAGAATCCATTGTCTCCATCTGTTTCTCTAATGCATTAAGTCTCGTTGAACTATTCCCCTTCAGTCATCTTCTTCTTTCTTAATCTCTAAACTCCTTCCAAAGAAATAAAGATCTTGCCTAGCTTCTTCTATTATGATCGAGTAAGGACCACACACAAGATTCCCCTTCACATGATCTAATTGCTTTGATATCAACTTGATACGAGTCACCGAGTGAGCACCCTGGATCGTGAAATTATCAAGAGTGAGTTGTGAAGAAGATAATAGAAAACACACAAAAAATTAAGTTGGGCGAAGGAAAATACATTCTCTAGATTATGAGTATAAAAGATTACAAATCCCTCTCTCATAATCTCTCTAGATCAAAGAAAAATCTCTTTAATCTCTTTTAAGAAATACAAACTCCCTCTTAAACCCTAGAAAATCATGTTTCAATATATATTAAAACACAAACCTAAAGTGAACAGGAAACCAAAAACCAGGCCCAGCCCGACTCGCGGTCGACCGCAGAGACACGTACGGTCGACCGGATCTAACAACCAAAAGCAAAAATCACTACAGGGTTTGGTCGGTTGACCACACTTGACACTGCGGTCGACCGCCAAAAGTCTAGAGACCTCCTAGGATTTGTGCATGTATCCGGTCGACTGCGGCATCAAGTGCGGTCGACCGCTGGGAGCTCAAAATGTTTCTTGTAGTTTTTCCTATACTTTTCTGGGTTTTGACCGCCTTTGCCTCCTTCAACGACTTCATCCACGTCTATATTCTCAAGATATCATGAGAATCATCTATCCTCAAGCTCTCATGAGGATCGCTAAGTTCTCGAAGCAAGGAAGAAGATACACTTGTATCAAACATACATGGATGTTGTTTACATTTAGCTATAGACAACTTAGACTTAACAAGATACTTACATAGCCTATTGAGAAGTTCTTCGTTTCCTCCACATTCACCTTCCTCTTTAACTTAGGCACATGACGCACTCCTTCACCCCCCTGAACGACGGGAAGTGAATGTATATTTGAAGGAGCAGGCCCAACTTCCACAATAGGCCTATGAACTACAATTATTGAAGCTGACTTAGCCTTTGATGCAATGGTCCTCACCCTCATAAATGGGACTTTCACCTCCTCTTATGCCCAGTTTGTCATTGGAGGTCTAGAGCTATCGAAGTAGGTATATTTCTTTATGCTCGTCATCTTGTAGTACCAAAGCTGAAGTAAATACATTAAGCATTCAAATCAGAACTAACAATGCATAAATTAGAGCTAACAAACATATACTAACTGACCTTTAGAACTAGCAAATAGATACTCCGTTAGAACTATCATGACGCCAACTAGAACTAACATGCCTTCTATTAGAACTAACATGAGATGCAATAGGACTAACATGACGTGCAAACATGAGATAGAACTAACCGACCTTTATTAGAACTAACGTGACCTAATTCTGAACTAACATGATGCTATTTAAGGCTTAGCAACATGACCCAAATAAGGACTAATATGAATACGACTAGAACTAACATGAGCGCAGCTAGATTTAACATGGTAAAAATTAGAACTAACATAGCAGAAACTAGAACTAACGTGGCATAAGTTAGAACTCACATGGCATGAACCAGAGCTAGAATGGACCAAAGTAAGTAAAACATGGTATTTACACACAATAGTGTCATGCAACCTGAGACATATGTGACCCCTGGCTTCTTCTTGCCCTCCAAAGCAACTCCAATGCCGCTGATAATTTCTGAATAAAAGAATTGAGCACATGCTACCACTTTGACCCTCTCAATGCTATCCAGATATCTGAGTACAGGTCTAGGGATACCCTCCCCCTTCTGGGGCACCATAATAATCTCTCTAGATCAAA
The DNA here is from genome assembly GCF_001876935.1 of Asparagus officinalis. Lineage (NCBI taxonomy): Eukaryota > Viridiplantae > Streptophyta > Magnoliopsida > Asparagales > Asparagaceae > Asparagus > Asparagus officinalis. The sequence goes on along the minus strand of NW_017972540.1, from coordinate 148,003 downwards.
GAAAAATCTCTTTAATCTCTTTTAAGAAATACAAACTCCCTCTTAAACCCTAGAAAATCATGTTTCAATATATATTAAAACACAAACCTAAAGTGAACAGGAAACCAAAAACCAGGCCCAGCCCGACTCGCGGGCGACCGCCGAGACACGTGCGGTCAACCGGATCTAACGACCGAAAGCAGAAATTGTTGGACCCTCAGGCCCAGCCCGACTCGCGGTCGACCGCAGAGACACGTACGGTCGACCGGATCTAACAACCAAAAGCAAAAATCACTACAGGGTTTGGTCGGTTGACCACACTTGACACTGCGGTCGACCGCCAAAAGTCTAGAGACCTCCTAGGATTTGTGCATGTATCCGGTCGACTGCGGCATCAAGTGCGGTCGACCGCTGGGAGCTCAAAATGTTTCTTGTAGTTTTTCCTATACTTTTCTGGGTTTTGACCGCCTTTGCCTCCTTCAACGACTTCATCCACGTCTATATTCTCAAGATATCATGAGAATCATCTATCCTCAAGCTCTCATGAGGATCGCTAAGTTCTCGAAGCAAGGAAGAAGATACACTTGTATCAAACATACATGGATGTTGTTTACATTTAGCTATAGACAACTTAGACTTAACAAGATACTTACATAGCCTATTGAGAAGTTCTTCGTTTCCTCCACATTCACCTTCCTCTTTAACTTAGGCACATGACGCACTCCTTCACCCCCCTGAACGACGGGAAGTGAATGTATATTTGAAGGAGCAGGCCCAACTTCCACAATAGGCCTATGAACTACAATTATTGAAGCTGACTTAGCCTTTGATGCAATGGTCCTCACCCTCATAAATGGGACTTTCACCTCCTCTTATGCCCAGTTTGTCATTGGAGGTCTAGAGCTATCGAAGTAGGTATATTTCTTTATGCTCGTCATCTTGTAGTACCAAAGCTGAAGTAAATACATTAAGCATTCAAATCAGAACTAACAATGCATAAATTAGAGCTAACAAACATATACTAACTGACCTTTAGAACTAGCAAATAGATACTCCGTTAGAACTATCATGACGCCAACTAGAACTAACATGCCTTCTATTAGAACTAACATGAGATGCAATAGGACTAACATGACGTGCAAACATGAGATAGAACTAACCGACCTTTATTAGAACTAACGTGACCTAATTCTGAACTAACATGATGCTATTTAAGGCTTAGCAACATGACCCAAATAAGGACTAATATGAATACGACTAGAACTAACATGAGCGCAGCTAGATTTAACATGGTAAAAATTAGAACTAACATAGCAGAAACTAGAACTAACGGCAATAGGACTAACATGACGTGCAAACATGAGATAGAACTAACCGACCTTTATTAGAACTAACGTGACCTAATTCTGAACTAACATGATGCTATTTAAGGCTTAGCAACATGACCCAAATAAGGACTAATATGAATACGACTAGAACTAACATGAGCGCAGCTAGATTTAACATGGTAAAAATTAGAACTAACATAGCAGAAACTAGAACTAACGTGGCATAAGTTAGAACTCACATGGCATGAACCAGAGCTAGAATGGACCAAAGTAAGTAAAACATGGTATTTACACACAATAGTGTCATGCAACCTGAGACATATGTGACCCCTGGCTTCTTCTTGCCCTCCAAAGCAACTCCAATGCCGCTGATAATTTCTGAATAAAAGAATTGAGCACATGCTACCACTTTGACCCTCTCAATGCTATCCAGATATCTGAGTACAAGTCTAGGGATACCCTCCCCACTTCTGGGGCACCATATCATAGAGCATTGGTACAGAATTTTTAGCAGAACAAAGTCTTGGATATCCTGTTTTTTTGTAGATTTCACGAGCCTTTCTAGTTGCCCTTCAAGGTATCTTCGATGGGTTATTGTTACTTTTTTTTAACTTCTTCCCATCTTTAGTTTTGAAAAGATCAGCAAAGTATTGCAACCAGATTCTGTTTCTTGAGTCCCGGTTGATACGTAGGACTTTCCCATAAGCTGGGAAGTAAGTATGGTTATGGACCCATTGTAAATTAAATTTAACACTTTTCATGCCTCCAGTCTTTGAATCAGGGATAGAAAATGTGTCATTAGCCCTATCATAATAACTCAGTAGCAGTTCAAGTGTGGGGCGATCAGGCGTAGGAGACCCAAATAAAATGTAATGCTGAAATATAGATCCGCAATATGCAGCCCTGTGACACTGACGCATCTTCGGAGCAATACACTTTATGAATTCCCAATAAGCCCTGATATTGGAGGTTAGCCTTATTGATTCAACCGCATCATTATCAGTAAGCATTTTCCTATAAAAACCAAATTTCAAGTTCAATTAGACCTAATGTGAACTGAATTAAACCTAACACTAATCAACATCTAATAGAACTAACGTTGACTATTATAGAACTAAGATGAGACTCTATCTAGAACTAACATGGACTCAAACTAGAACTATTGCCTAAGATCAGCTGAAATTAGGGCACATTACGTCGAGACCCCAAATAGTAGATAACCTAGCAGTTACTGCTTTTTTTAGGAGGGTACGATAGTACGGCCAGCCCTTGTCGTTCTTCTTTGGTAGTCTCGACATTCAATTGATTCAACCGTATCAGTATCAACAAGCCTTTTCCTGTAAAAAAACAAATTTCAAGTTTAATTAGACCTAACGTGAACTGAATTAGATCGAACACTAACCGACACCTAATAGAACTAACGCCTACTATTATAGAACTAAATCTAGAACTAACATAGACTCAAACTAGAACTAACATTGCCTAAGATCAGCTAAAATTAGGGCAAATTACGTTGAGATCCCAAATAGTGGATAACCTAGCACTTATTGCTTTTTTGGGAGGGTACGATGGTACGACCAACCCTTTTCGTTCTTCTTTGCCGGTCTCGCCTTTCTACTGCCTGCCTTTGCATAACCAGAAGGGTTTGAGTGGCTTCCTCCACGCTACCAACCCCAGATGAACTGACTTTTTCCTTCAAGTCATCGTGATGAGCGATTTTATAGTCGTTAACAGATTCTGCTTCCCTGGAGGACATGTTTCCGACGAAAATCCTAGCACTGTAAAAAACACCGATGAGGGAATTGGAAGTTCGAGAGTTTTGGTGGCTCCTAAACGATGGAAGAGAGAGAGATAGATGCAGGGTTCTTGAATAGGGAGGAGACGTAGTAAACGAGTACAATCCCATCAAAGGGGCAAGTTCGTAACTTTTCATGAGCTTTTTTTGAAAAGTGATCTTTAGGGCATCGTCACAAATACTGTAGGTATTTGGGGCTTATCCACATGGAGGAAAATACAAGGGGCCTTGTCACATGAAGTTTCTACTTTTGGGGCATCGACACATTTTTCTCTATTTTTATATGGAAAAATTATTATCATGCCCTTTTTTTAAAGAATTTAATGTGTCTAAGCCCATCAACTTCTCTGTACTTTGATATGGAAAAATTACGCTTAGGCCCCCTTTTTTACAATTTCATGTGCCTCGGTAGTGAGAGAAAAACCCCATACACCTCCCCAAAATACTCCTCATGATTTCTCATGTCTTTGTTAGCAGTGGACGTGGGCCGGTTTGAACCGCAGGCCGAATCGGCCCGGCTCTCCTTAGGTCAAGACCCAGCCCGGCCTACTGTACGCTGACTCTAACCCGGCCCGTGATATACCTGAGCTATGGCCGATTGGGTTTCACTCTAAACTCGAGGACAAAAGGAGTAGGCCAAAGCCATGCCCGACCCGGCCTTGCTTGGCCCTCATTAGGTAATATTTATATGTTGATGTAATTTAGTAACAACTCAATTGAAAATTAAAATTTTTAGGTATTTGTGTTGTAATTTAGTACTAGTAGAGATTCCCTAAACTCTATTCAGTATTTTAACGAATATTTATAGACATTTTCATTTACTAAATCTTTTGTCATTTGAGAAAATTCCATCATCAATTGTAAATTGTAGGACTTAGACTTTCCAAAAAGATAAAATATAAATTTCCTTCTTTAACTTATACATAATAATCTAGCAAAAAAATTTTAAAAATTTTAAAAAAAGAATGCGCCTAACCCGCGATTTTAACCACCGTGGGTTGGGTCGGACCTAGTCCGGCCCTATGGGAGCCGTGGGCCGGACTATGTCCAGCCACAAACCCAATGACAAAGTCCTCAACCTGACTTGTCAAGGCCTGCCCGAGCCTGAGTTTGAACGACACGGTCCAAAACTGGGTCGGTTCATAGGTCAGGCTCGGCCTGGTCTAAAACTGGGAGGGTCGGTTCATGGATCTTGGCCTAGTCCAAAACTGGGAGAGCCGGTTTATGGATCTTGCTTGACCCTACCCAACAACTGGGAGGGCCAGTTCATGGATCTTGCCTGACCCGACCCAGCCCACCCCTAGTCTTTGTTCCCGTTAACCTCGATATTTTTGGGGGTTGTTTGCAAAATAGCTAGGGTGTTCTTTAAGTTTTTTTTGACAATTTTACAAAATTTACATAAAATTTTAGGGGGTTATTTGCAATATGTGAATTTTATGGCCATTTTGTAAAAAATTTCAAGTGTTATTTGCAAATTTTTAATTCTCTAGCGATTTTTTGAAATTTTTGAATCTTCTAGGGGGATTCTTGCAAATTTTTAAGGTTATTTACAATTTCTTAAACTTTTGGGGGTCTATGCAAAAATTTTAGGGAGTTATTTACAATGTTAAATCTTTCATAGTTATTTTTGTAAATTTTTTGAGGGCTATTTACAATTTCTAAAACTTGGGCTGCATACAAATTTCAAACAAATGTTTCCCTCTCTAAAAGCTAGATAATCTGTACGGTTAACATTAGTTTGCTAAAATAACTTCTAATTCTATATTTTTATCAGTTAACTCTTATATTTAACTTCTAATTCATGCATTTAACAACTATTTATTAAAGTTAACAAGTAATCTATATAGTTAACGTTAGGGATGGAAATGAACCAAATGCCCTTACCTTTCTCAACTGAAGCCATAATTATTAATAAACTATTTGGTTATTATTCATCCGGATAACTGGTCATATTCGGTTTGATAGTTCATTTAATTGTAAGCGAATATGTTTTACTATTTGGCTCATAAACGAATAGAATTTAACCAAAAGTATATTCAATATGGTTCATTACTAAATATTTACTTATGTTTTACATTTTAATCCTCTAGGTCTAATTTATCATATAATATTTATCTTTTAAAGTTGAACTTGAGATATTTACCATGTTGATATATATCATAATAAAATATCTATTAGAAATAATTCTTATGCAAATTTTAGCTTAGATTACATTCTTAAGTTGCTAAATATGTGTGATAGAAAATGAATCCATGTAGATCTAAAATCTATAATTAGATGTTTTCCTGCTTCTACATTATTTATACTAAATTTTTATGTTAATATTACTGTTGGTAAATATATAAATTAATAATTTATAAATATACAAATTTAATAATTTTAGTAATAAGATATCGCAATAATCATTAAGTAATTACTCAACATGTAAAAAGAAAATAAAATAAATAATGTACTAACATAAGATTCAAACACCTGACTCAAATTTCAAGAAACAAGTGCCTTAACCAAGGGTACTAATAAATATTCATAAATATTTGTCGTAATATACCTAATTGAATTTGAACACCTCCAACCCATCCGACAAGAATTCAAATTCAATTTCGCTACAACAAACCAAATTTGAATTCGAATTGAAAGGAATTCAATAAAATTCAATTCCTTTCCACCCTATTAAAATTCACTGCTAACTTTTAAATGGATAAATCACTACTAACTCATATATTTAACATCTATTTATCAAAGTTAATAAATAATCCATATAGTTAACATTTAATTGTTAAAATTCACTATTAACTTTTAAACGAATAAATCATTACTAACTCATAAATTTAACATCTATTTGTTAAAGTTAATAAATAATCTATATAATTAACATTTACCTGTTAAAATTCAATTCTTAACTTTTAGACAAAAAAATCACTACTAACTCATAAATTTAAGATCTATTTGTTAAAGTTAATAAATAATCTATATAATTAATATTTAACTATTAAAATTCACTACCAACTTTTAAACGAAAAAAATCTATATAGTTAACATTTGTAGTTTTGAATCTTTCATGGTCCTATTAACAAAATTTTTGAGGGCTATTTGCAGTTTCTGAAATTTGGGCTGCTTATAAATTTTTAGCTTATGTTTCCCTTTCTAATTGTTAACAGATAATCTATACGGTTAATATCTGTGTGTTAAAGTTAACTTTAATTCAATATATTTAACATCTAACTCTCATATTTAATTTTTAATTCATGTATTTAACGTCAATTAATTAAAGTTAACAAATAATCTACATAGTGAACATTTGATTGTTAAAATTCAATGCTAACTTTTAAACGAAAAAATTACTACTAACTCATCTATTTAACATCTACTAGGTGAATTGCACGTGCAATGCACGTAGTATAAATTTTTAGATTTAGCATAATTTAGTTTAGCATTTTACTCTAATTTATTCATTGAATCATTTTAATCTAATTTAGAGTTTATATACATGTTTAAACAAACATATGATAGCCTAGTGAAGACCTAAAAGGAGCACTGTTTTTTTTTTGCAAATCTTATATCACAATTAAAAGGATAATTGTATACTAAGACTTAGTTATATTTTAACATGTAACATTGATTCATTAATTTTCATTCAAGATTTTTCAGATTTTTATTTTTCAGTGTACACAAGAATATAAATCAAAACAATTTATTACATTTATTTTTAAATGAATATTTTCCAGTAAATGAGGTATCAAATTGTTAATGTTAGTATGTAGAAAGATCCTTTAACTCGGTTCCAAAACTTTTCAGTGGAAATATAAATAAAAGTATAATTTTACAATTGACAGTTTTATTCCTTTTTATAATGACAAGAAAGGAATTGAAGCATGCAAGCTCTGCATAATTTTGATAATCACACTTTATTACAGTTTTATACCCTCATTATCTATTTTATATGAATAAATATACCACTAATAATTGTTTTTATTTTTAATTGCAGGTTAATGAAGAATAAATCTCAAACTCACATCTCTCAACAAAGACCCTTGAGTAAATGAAGAAATAAGAGAAATTAAAGAAGCCAAAGGAAATATTTGAATTTAAAAAAACCAAAAGCCCAAATATCCCAAATGTCCATGGCAGTTCTTCTTTTATTGTTTCACAAGTGAATATTTGAATTTTAGAAGACCCAAAGCCCATTAAGAAAGATTACACCAAGGACCGGACTTAACTGCAAATAATTGGAATGAACCGGACTTGGATGCAAAGAGTTAATTATGAAGCTCCATGGGCCATCTTTGCTGCAGCTTTGAATTTTTTTCTTGGACCGGATTTTTGATGCAAATGAAACTGCTGCAGTTTGAAGACTCTTCAATGGGCTTGGAAAATCATTTCATTGGGCCGAACTTAGTTGCAAAACTTTGAATGGAACTTGGATGACTTGGCTGCAGAATTTAAGCACCGGACTTTGAGGTGCTGAGTTGGTTTTAATCAAATGCCGGATTTGCTGCAGAAAAATCAAATGAAGATAAGGGACCGGACTTGATGGGCTGGGCTTGGAGTTGAATTTTCATCATTATGGGCTGCATTGAACTTGTGCTGCAGCTGAAAATGAGATGGGCCGAAGATTTTAAATCAAATGAATGGGGCATGGACTTTGTACTGCAGAATTTCAAAAATCAAAATGGAACCGGACTTAGGCTTTTGCAACTTGGATTTTGATTTTCTTGTGAAAATCAAATAAATCATATGGGTCTTCTATATTTGGGCTAGAGAAGAATAAAAAGAAAATTCAAAGGTGGAGATTGTTGCTTGGGGCTCAAGACAAATCCAATGGCTCATATTCATTGAAGATTACTATAAATAGGGGTAGAGAGTGAGGGGTTAGAGGTGTGAAAATTTTTGTAACTCCTTTTGGAGAGGAGGGCTACTCTTAATTGAGAAGGCCTTCCAAAATTGTAACTTTTTGTTGCAATTAATAATAATAATTTTTTCACCACTTTAAATTTTTCTCTTCTTCTCTTTGTTGGATGATGAAGATGAAGATGAAGATGGAGAATTATTTGAAGGTTTGCATTTCTTTTCTTTTTCTCTTTTATTGCTTATTAGTTTAGATTTATTTCTATGCTTGTAGTTAGATTTTATTTTCTTGTTAAATAGCCAAGAGGCTAGAACCCTCTTGCCTTAGATTTATTTCATGCTTATAGAGTAGATTTATTTTCTTGCATTTAATTCTTGCAATTTTATTTTGTAGTTTAGATTTTGCACTTTATTTTGTAGTTAGATTTTAATTTCTTATACTATTCACCTTGAGGCTAGAACCCTCTTGGGTTTAGTTTTTCTTTTTGTTTATTTTTATTTTGTTTGATTCGCCTTTAGGCTAGAACCCTCTAGGGAATCACCATTTTCTAAGAAGTGGGTTCAATTTTAGATTACCCATATCTATAATTGAATCCACCATCTTTAATTTCTTGCATTTTCTTTTATTCTAGAATTTTGTTCTTCATTCTTGATTTTTTATTTGTTTCTTGATTTTATTCTTCTCACCTTATTGATCATACTCATTCTTTTTCAAATCCACTCTCACTTACACTTGCACCTATTTACACATCATTTTCACTATCTCAGTCTCTTCACAATCACATTCACTCATCAATCTTATTTGTCACGCACACAATATAAGAACCAATTTTATATTTTCTCCTACAAAACACCTTCCTCGTGGGATCGATATCTTAAATACTATAACTTGACACGGTTGTGTACTTGCAACCTTTTTGGTACATGTTTATGCCGCACCAAGTTTTTGGCGCCGTTGCCGGGGAAGGTGCTTAAGTAGGTTTTAATTATTTTTGTTCTTTAACTTGAGTGTTTTTTGTGAAGGAAACGCTTGGAGCTTGAAGATCGCGGATTGGAGAGCTAGGATTTGAAGATTTGCTTTCAGGTAAGTCCTCTTTCTAGTTTTTAATTCCACCCTTTAGCTAATTCTTCACAATTAAAGACAACTAGGACTTAAAAAAAAGAGATTTTATTTTTTGTTGACCATAATAAAATTCATCCTCCACTTTGACATTTACTAACAAGATAATAAATTCAAACAAATCCTCCCTTCTCATTTGTTTGATTGTTAACCCTAATTAAAAAAAGATTTTTCTTTTCCATCCTTTTTAGTTGCTTTTAATTCATAGGGTTGCATTTCATATAGTGTAGGAATTCACCAAGTGATTTGAACATCTTGATTTGGCACACACTTAAAAATATCTTTAAGGGCAAAAACCTCATAATCAAGATAAGGTGAGGGATTTCATCACCCTTTCCTTAGCCCAAAAATCACTAATTCCTCACTACACCACCCAAGCCTAATAAAACTCATTAGACGTTGGTCCCTAAGGATTCGAGCTCAATAAGGAACAAGAAATCCTTAAGTGAACCGGTTTAAGTTTTCTCAGATTAGTTGGTGTCTAAGACAAGGTTTAGGGGTTGCGTAAAGCGCTCCGCAAAGAAATAGATACTTAATTGATCTTTGATCACCCTCTAGTACTATCCTTACCTGGCTAACTACCTGGGTAAAACTTTGATCTTTTCACTGTAGGAGTTTTTGGTTAGGAGCTGGTCTAGTTGAGTTAGGCTAAACCCTAGAATTAGAGTTGATTGAAAATTGATTGTTTTGATTTGTTTCAGTTAGGATTTTTCTTTTTCTTTATCTTCTAAAAAAACACTAATTTTCTTTCTTTTCTTTAAGGAAAAAATAAAAAAATAAAAAGAAATATTTTGGTGTATGCAACAGTGGATTAGGGATAATACACATCGATTAATTCGCTTTGAACCAATCATAGAAATGGAGCATCCTAATCCACCCGTTCTTCATGATATGTGCTATCCCATTAGGAATGCAATCCCCTCATGCATTAGGCTCCCCGAAACAAATGGAATAAGTTTTGAACTTAGACCGCAATACATAAACATGCTTCCCAAATTCCTTGGTAATGAAACAGAAGACGCATATATTTTTATTTCGGAATTTGAGGAAGTGTGTATTATGATTAAAATGAGAGAATTAAATGAAGATGCGGTTAAGCTTAGATTTATTCCATTTGCTCTTAAGGATAAAGCTAAAAAATGGCTGTACAGCTTACCAACAAATTCCATCTCAACTTGGGATGAATTTGTCACCGTTTTTCTTAAGAAATTTTTTCCTATTCATAAAACGGTAAAGCTTAGGAACAGCATTCAAAACTTTAAAATTATCCCGGGAGAACCTTTTTGGAAGTATTTTGACCGATTTAAAGATCTTCTCATCCAATGTCCTCATCACGGTTTAGAGAAATGGCGATTGTGCCAAATAATTTATGAGGGATTAGATTATTCTGCAAAAACTTCCTTAGAATCAATGTGCCACGGGGATTTTATGAGGAAAAATGCTGATGAAGCTTGGGAGTTTTTGGAGAGTCTTTCTGAAAAAACAATGCAATGGGAACAGTGCGATGACAGGGTTTCATCAGTTCCCCATTCTAAGTCTAGTGGTCTTTCCTTGGAGTCAAACATTGCTTCTGAAGCGAAGATGGCGACAATTCTGCGGAGGTTAGAAGCCTTAGAAATTAAGGAACGAGCTCCAGCTCAACTCAATCATGTTTCTTTCCCAGGATGTCATAATTGTCAGTCTCCTACCCACGTTTCAGAGGAATGCCCTCTCTTAGGAAACAATCATTCATTAGAACAGATGAACGCTGCATTCCAGCACCCTAGAAATGATCCATTTTCTCCAACCTACAATCCAGGTTGGAGAAATCATCCCAACTTTGCATGGAATCTAGGAAATTCTCCCGGAACTCAAAATTTCACTCCCGCTTCGACCCAACATTTTCCTAGGGGAAACACAGTTCCATTCAATTCTCATTCACAATTTCAACAACCCAATCTGCCGTATCAAAATCAGTCTCCTCTTCATCAAGCTGTAATTCAGACTCCTCACAATCCAGATCAGGATAAACGTCTCAATGTCTTGGAAAGGGGTTTAGAAACCATAATTAAGGCCTCTACTCAAACCACGAATATGTTGACTCAAACATCTAGCACGTTGAATTCCTTCATGCAATCAACCGGACAAATGCTCAACTCCAACACTCAAGCTATAGCTAGATTAGAATCCCAACTTGGTCAACTAGCTAGTGCCGTGAGTGAAAGAGAGAAAGGAAAATTTCCGAGTCAACCCGTGGTCAACCCTAATAACACAGGATGCAGTTCATCCTATGAAGCTCAAGTGAATGCAATCCATTCACTTCGGTCAGGTAGACAGGTCGATAATCAAGTGAGAACTCCGCCAAGTCAAACTCTTGATCCTGTACAAATTCCTTCTCCTTCTCCTTCTGATGAATCTATTCAACAATCACTCCCCTCAGATGACCAAGAACCTGAACCCGAACCTGAGCCTGCTTTTGATAGATTTAGACCGGTTGCTCCCTTTCCAGATAGACTCAGGTCTAGGAAACACTCTCCTCAGGAGGAGAAAATCCTAGAGACATTCAAGCAGGTTAAGGTCAACATTCCTCTCTTAGATGTAATTGAACAAATTCCATCTTATGCTAAATTTTTAAAAGAATTGTGCACTAAGAAGAGGAGAATAAATGTTCCAAAGAAAGTCTTTTTAGCCGCCAATATCAGTGAAATGCTGTCAAATCCCATACCTTTGAAACGTAAAGATCCAGGTTCCCCCATCATTTCATGTATCATTGGTAATACTCACATTGATAAGGCGCTTTTAGACTTAGGGGCCAGTGTCAATTTGCTTCCATATTCAGTCTATCAGCAATTGGGTCTAGGTGTACTGAACCCAACCAAATGCACCTTACAGTTGGCTGATAGATCTGTCAAGGTCCCTATGGGTGAGTTAGAGGATGTTCTGATTAAGGTTGGAGATTTTATTTTTCCAGTAGATTTTGTAGTCTTGGAAACACAGCCTGTTTCCAATCCCAAAGGACAGACACCTGTCATCTTAGGACGACCGTTCTTAGCCACTTCTAATGCTCTCATCAACTGTAGAACTGGTCAAATGAAGCTGTCCTTTGGGAATTTGACTGCTGATCTCAATATTTTTAATCCAGGGGACCAACCAAATAATCAGCCTCTAGAAATAAACTACATTCAGGAAAGATCAGAAGAAGAAGAAGAAGAAGAAGAAGAAGAAGAAGAAGACATTCAGGAAAGATCAGAAGAAGAAGAAGAAGAAGAAGAAGAAGAAGAAGAAGAAGAAGAGTGTGATTTAAGTTTTGAGGAAATTTTTGATGAAGAGTTAGAGTTTTTAGAAGAAGCAGATCAGGTCCTTGAGAATAATAAAACTGTGTTAAACATTTGCTGCTTTGAATTAAATTTTAAAGAACTCTTTCTTGATGAACTTAGATTCTTGGAGAATAATCAACAACCAAATTTTCAGAACTTCACAGAAGAATTGGTTGTTGGAAAACAAAACTTCACAGTACAAGAGTCTAAGTTCATTAAGAAATACAAAATGCATGACACCAATAATACCTACCTTACCTTGTTGCATGAATTACTGAACACCCCAAAATGCTTGGAAATTCACATTATTAATTTAATCATTCTGAATTTGTTTAAAATCCGAGGAAGAATTTTCAACAGTAAGGTAGGAGTCAATATAGAACAGGAACTCTTCATGTTGAATATTTCATTCTACATTGTTTATTTTGTTTATTTCAGAATAATAAAAAGAATTTATTCTTCTCTCACGTGAGAGTTTCTTGTTTAGTTTTCAAAAAAAAAGGAAAAAGAAAAAAAAAGAAAAAAATTTTGTTTTCATCCTCCTCAGACCAAAGGTAATTGCAGATTTTTATCAGCGGACCAAATGTAAGTCCAAAGGTAATTGCAGATTTTTATCAGCGGACCAAATGTAAGTGCTTCACTTCTTATCTGCTTTACTTTTTGCATCATAGAGTTTGCATTGAGGACAATGCAAAATTTAGGCGTGGGGGTGGGAATTAGTTATTCTTTCTCGTTATTTTACATTTTTAGTTATATTTTTCCCCCTTTTTCTTAAAAAAAATTATAAAAATATTGTCACTTGCTAAATTGATAGAGTTATGTAATAATTGATTTATTTGATAAATTTAAAATTTTCTAATCCTTAGTTGGTTATTCACTCAAGTTCACTTTTTATGATAACTCTAAATAAATTTCTTAAGAAATAATTTTCAAAGTAGTATACTTTACTTAAGCCTTAACTTGGACTTTTATTTAAAATAATGAAAATTTTGCATGTTTAACTTAGAGTTGAAAATAATTTTTTTTCAAAGTGTCTTGATTTACATATTTTCAAAATATATATACATATACAAAAAAAATTGCAAAAGAAGAGTGCGAAAAATGGGCACCAAAAAGAAAAAAAAAGAAAACTCTTTAATTCAAGGTGATTTTATCTTATAAAGCCTAAGATGACCGAGTAATTAAGCCCAATGAGTATTTCCATACTTAATGATCTAAGCCCAATTGGGTTGGGATCCATTGGCCCAAAACTCGTTAAATGATCACCTAGAAAGCCCGTTAAAATAGAAAAAAATCACCAAGGAAGAAAGAGTTAAAAATAAATAAATAAATAAATAAATAAATGTTTTATAGTTGTATATATGGTCTTGAAAAATATTTTAAATCAAGCAACTTAAAAATTATTTAAAACAAAGAGTTAGCATGTTCTTTTCAAAACTTTTAAATTAAATTTCTAAGTTTGGCTTGGTTTTGTATTGCTACAATGAGAAGATTTTCTTAGAGTTATACCTTAGAGTTATATATAAAAATGTCTTCTTGAGTGATAACTGGCTCCAATTAGATTATCTAAAAGTTATCAAGTGAATTTAGTAATGAAGAATAAATCTCAAACTCCCATCTCTCAACAAAGACCCTTGAGTAAATGAAGAAATAAGAGAAATTCAAGAAGCCAAAGGAAATATTTGAATTTAAAAAAACCAAAAGCCCAAATATCCCAAATGTCCATGGCAGTTCTTCTTTTATTGTTTCACAAGTGAATATTTGAATTTTAGAAGACCCAAAGCCCATTAAGAAATATTACATCAAGGACCGGACTTAACTGCAAATAATTGGAATGAACCGGACTTGGATGCAAAGAGTTAATTATGAAGCTCCATGGGCCATCTTTGCTGCAGCTTTGAATTTTTTCTTGGACCGGATTTTTGATGCAAATGAAACTGCTGCAGTTTGAAGACTCTTCAATGGGCTTGGAAAATCATTTCATTGGGCCGGCCTTGCAACTCTTTATTTTCGGTTTTTGGGAAGTTCCATTGGGCCGGTTGCTGCATTTATTTCCAGATTGAGGTGTTGCAGAATCGGATGGAGAAAGTCACATGAAGGACCGAACTTTGACCTAAATCTTTATTTTTTTTTCCCAATGGACCGGTGCTGCAAAGAGTTGGGTGCTGCAAACTCTAATGGGCCGGAAGTATTGGAAAATCATTGTTTTGCTGTTGGGCCGGTTCATTGGACTTTGCTGCAACTAGAATTTTCACAAAACAAATTGTGTGCAGACAAGTCATTGGGCCGGAGATGAAATGAAATTGTAAATCAACTGTAGCTTTGATTTTTGCTTTTCTTGGACCAAATGAGGACCGGACTTGTGATTTTGAAAATCAAAATCATTTTAATGAAGAAATGGGCCAGACTTTGGTGATTGCTTTGTTGGATGATGAAGATGAAGATGAAGATGGAGAATTATTTGAAGGTTTGCATTTCTTTTCTTTTTCTCTTTTATTGTTTATTAGTGTAGCTTTATTTCTATGCTTGTAGTTTAGATTTTATTTTCTTGTTAAATAGCCAAGAGGCTAGAACCCTCTTGCCTTAGATTTATTTCATGCTTATAGAATAGATTTATTTTCTTGCATTTAATTATTGTAATTTTATTTTATAGTTTAGATTTTGTAATTTATTTTGTAGTTAGATTTTAATTTCTTATATTATTCACCTTGAGGCTAGAACCCTCTTGGGTTTAGTTTTTCTTTTTGTTTATTTTTATTTTGTTTGATTCACCTTTAGGCTAGAACCCTCTAGGGAATCACCATTTTCTAAGAAGTGGGTTCAATTTTAGATTATCCATATCTATAATTGAATCCACCATCTTTAATTTCTTGCATTTTCTTTTATTCTAGAATTTTGTTCTTCATTCTTGATTTTTTTATTCATTTTTCCTTCTCACCTTATTGATCATACTCAAATCCACTCTCACTTACACTTTGCACCTATTCACACACCATTTTCATTCTCTCAATCTCTTCACAATCACATTCACTTATCACTCCTACTTGTCATGCACACAACATAAGAACCGATTTCATATTTTCTCCTACAAAACACCTTCCTCGTGGGATTGATATCTTAAATACTATAACTTGACACGGTTGTGCACTTGCAACCTTTTTGGTACATGTTTATTCCGCACCAAACTTTATACAATATGACTAAAAGCAAGAACAAGAATACCAGTTTTAAACACAACTCTGCATTATAATGTGCTTCTCAAGTTACCTCTCCTCCATATTCTAGTACAGTGTCTTCAACAACATCACTTAGCATTTCAATGGACCGACAAAAGCCAAAGATGCATAGTTTTCTTTTAGTGTCAAGACTCTGCACTAAAAATGATAATAAAATTTGTCAGCCAAATGTCATATTGTAGAGTACAGAGAAAGATAAGTTAATAAGAATTTAATTACTCTCCTGAAAATGCTGAAGTTTATCTGACGACTTTAATCTCCCTTTCCCCTTCTACAATTTATCTGAAGACTTCGATCTCCCTTTTCCTTTCTACACAAGCATTATAAAAGTAGGTATCTCCAACATAAAAGGAACGTTTGTAAAAAAATATAAACTGCAAATAAATGATGCCAAAAGGGAGAAATTGGAAGAATTTTCTGAACTAAGTTGTTAGTCAATCTAACTATTTAACTACATCATAAAATCTTTTTACATTATTAAATTCATTTATTTTAAGAAAATAAACAAATTAATTGAGAGAAGGTGCTTCCTAAAAAATGTCACCTTTTATTTATATGAACCTGTGTGTACAAGTTTCCCTTTCTATAAGGATTCATTACCTTTTCTTTTTGGATGTAAAATATCAGCAAAAAGATTCCAAAAGAGATCTAATAGTAACACAGAGTTAAATAAATTTTAAGATATTGATAAAAAAATTTAGCATGTTAAAATAATTCCATTGAGAAAAAAACTTTTCCATGAACAGCCTTAAAGTTCTAAATTTGTGAATAAATATTTGATAAGTTCTCAAGAATTTGAAGGCCTTCAAGCGATTAACAGTTCATGGTGCATTTCAACAAAGCCTAGAGTGAAATTCAGAACATCTTTTAAAGGAATCAACGTCTCCAATTACTTTTCCAAATTCATCACTTTTCATGGCTCCTTCATGCTTACTGGTATTGTAGGTCCATACATGAACAGAAAATTGGCGATAGTTTAGAGATGATGATCTCAGATATATATTGTATCAGTTAATAATATTAGTCTTTTGAATTGTTCTTATCTCCTCTACTTCGAATTTTGAAGCTTAACCAATGGTGCAATGTGGTGCATTGGGAATTTAGTCTCCCCACTACTTTCATTAGGTAATAGTTGTATTTTATCATACCTTTTTTGCATGCTTAAGGTTTATGATGTTTTAGTAGATCTGAATAGGATTCAAAGAATTTTAGAAAAGGGCTATTAAGATAAAACATTTCACTAATAAAGAGACATAAACCCTTCAAAGCTTCAACTGCTTATTTGATCAGACTATGTACCTTGGTTTCATTGACTACTCAAGTCCTTAAGGTTAAGCAAAATACCATCATTTTATAGTTACAAAATAAATTCAGTACCTTGAACAACCACCTGAAAGTATGACTCAATAAATACCAAATGTTCTTGTCAAAGAAATTAGATTGATGGTGGCGTGTGAGAGGTATTTTGCACATAACCAGGTAATATTACAAAGGCAAAATAACCAAATCGTATATTCTAAGGTCTAATGAATAAAATCCATTAGGGGTTATTAGAAGTGGTCAAAGCAGCAAATGAAGCCACAACACTCATGTAGACTATACCACACAATCTGGAAGGATTGCACGAGCAATGCACATGGTAAAATTTTTAGATTTATTTTAAGTTGATAATTTTATTTAGAGAATGTTATTGTAAAAATTTATTGAGTGTAAATGATGAAGCAAACATATGGACAGAAGGTAAAATTCACAATGTTTGAACAATGAAATTACATTTAGGAATCAATTGAGCAATAGTACAGTGGGTGCATCCTCAATAATAGAAAACAAACTATGTTATATAAGCCAGAATAACACTTCATTTATTCATCAGTAATATACATTATGCTACTAAATAAATATGGAAAACAAGTATCATTCAGGCTACAACCAGAATCAAATCATGCAATTATATAGGATGGTGATATTCAGACATTTGGATGAGACAAATAATGAATGTGTACTAACAACTATCTTAACTTGAAAGTATAACAATCCTCAGCAGACCAACAACAATAATATTATCAACTATCTTCCTCAATTGAGAGTGCTAGAGCAAAGTTAGAATTGCTAAGAGCAAAGAAAGGTAAGTCAATTCTGAAACAAATTATAAAATAACCAAATATTATCAACTATCCTCCTCAATTGAGAGCGTTAGGCTAAAGTTACAAATACTAAGTTGGATGTTGGTTTTTAGATTTTTAATTTTTTAAAATTGTGTAATTTTTATTACATTGTGTTGATTTTTTTTTCTGAGTTATGTTTGAATTAAAGTATTATAAGGAATTTTACATGATACACTCAACAAAACAAACATGTCAAATAAATGGAATCAAAGTGAAATAGGTAAGAAAATTTGAGGTATTAAAGTTTAAAAGTACATTGAGTGTACCAAATTGATAAAAAAGGTAAACTTTAGGGTACCAAAGTGAATAAATACCCTTTTTCCATTTCCACACTATGTGAGTATAACTCCATCATATATGACAGGCTTGTGTTAGTCCAGCAAGTCTTCACCTAATTTACAGATCAAATAAGGCTATTAGAAGAAACATTCTAATTTCTGTATAACCTATATCTTTCAGGAAAGTCCCTTCTATACTATTTTCTCAAATATATCAGTCTACCAACCTGATTAAATTTTACTAAAATAACATTAGGCCACTGTAACATTGCTCACAAACTTTACCATTTTCTACTTACATCCTAACATTATTAATATAAATTACACATCAAAATCAGAATACACCACACTTTCCCTCAAAAACCTCTTCTCCTCCTCCATATAGTTCTTCCCCTTCCTTGCTTGCCTAAGATCCCTCTTCCTCTTCTCCTTCTGCGAAAACAACTTGCTCTTCTCTTTCTTCTCAAAGGAATATTATTTACTACAATACCCGTGACATTTTATTAAAACTCTAGTGATTGAAGTTATAACTAAGGATACAAGGGGATATTACTAATATATGTGAGCGTATAAACAAACAAATTGTATGCATGGGTTCAACTATTTCTAACAAGAAAAAAATATATGATAACAGAGAACAACATCAAAGAAAGGTAAGAATCAAGAAAGAGAGGGTATAGACAAAGAAACTTTAAAATTAAAATCAAAGTTAAAAATTTACAGAAACCATACCAAAATTTTTTATTCATAATCACCTTCCTTAATTTATTTCCTTTCTAATGCACGGAATCGAAACTTTCTTTAGATAGAGAACCCTGGGGAAGAGGATCAAGTTGGCCCTTGCGAATAGCTTGATGCACTATCTCCCTTCAACTCTTTGCTTTGAGCGAAATATGGCAAAAGGAAGGAAAATCCATAGACCGACCCTATCTCCTCCACCCCGTAGGAACTACGAGATTCTAAAATTTGAGATTTGAAGAGATGATGGCAGAGAAGGTATAATATTGTTTTGAAAACTTGATTTGGGGTTGCATCTAAGATGATAAAGACAATAATAACCATCATTGTAAATTGATTGCCCATTAATAAAGGTAGAGAGAGTAGGGATACATTGAAGGATCTGAATAGTAACCGAAGGAGAGGGAGAAGAATAAAAATTTGAGACTTTTGAGTTTCTGATTTCTGTGTACAAACTTGATTATGTTTTCAACTATTTCCATGAACAAATGAATGATGAAGAGACTTAAATAAAGTTATATTTTATCTACAATATAGTTACATTTCCTTGTTGTTTTTCTTTATTATTTTTCTATATCTGATGAAAGATTCCAGTAAACAACTTCTTCACCCTTGCATTGATGAGTGTCAGAACACCATCATTGATTCTGCATGCGAAGCTCTGATTAATGTCATGACCTACAATCTCATAATTTTTTTTAAAGAAACAAGAGGTTAAAACTAAAATATATAGGCCCTGTCCTACATTCTTTCACTTTATACACCAACTTATCAATTAAATTATTCATTAATTTGGAGCCAAGGAGAGTTGAAAAGTCTAATCGTGATTTTTTTGAGAGAAGGTCAATTATAAGATTCATTAGTTAGATTTTTTTTGATAAATAATTAACTGGAAGTTTAAGGGGTTAAGTATGAGAACTTCTCACAAACCTTAGTTTCAATCTTTAATTAGCCTCACTTCTCAAAGTATTCATCTCTGGTTTAGACTATAAAAATCTTCTCAAGAATGAGCATGTAATTTAACTCACGTTATGAAGTAAAAGAAGATGAAATTATTCAGATATGACATACATAAAAACCGTGTAATCTTTCCTCACTTACAAATCCTAAAAATTCTCCTAAAGTACCCAAAAATCACATAAGATTAAATTAAATGACAAAATAAAGTTGACTAATATTTATCATGATGGATCAGGAAAAGGCAGACGAATTATATAAACCTGATATGTACTATATTGAAATTCCTCATCATTTGCAGTTTTTGAAAGGAAAAAAAATTAGAAGCAAGTGAAATAACAATTTTCTCTAAAGATTATATACTATCTGCTTCTTTTCATCATATGCTTAGAGTATTTATAGATACAAATGAAGACTATCAGAATTCATTACTAATAAAAAAAGTGACTCTTGGATATCATTTTAAAATAACTGAATGACACATAAAGACTACTAACAAAATGTAATTCCTATTGCGTTTAGTATGTATTATTAGACATTAAAGCCGTGCAAACATTCAAGCCTGTAGTGGGTTTTGCATGCTAATCCACGTCCATAACAATATGCTTTTGGTTATAACAAATGTACCATTCAAAGTTATAGTATAGTTTATAAAATATATTACAGTATAGTTACATACAGATATATTAAAGTATATTTTAGTAGACATTCTTCTTTTATGTATAATACACTGTAGATATAAATTTTAGTATATTATAGAGATATCAAACTATGGTAATTATTTATATCATACATTAATTTTAAGTGTACATATTTGTTTGATTATAATTATAATTATAGTATAATGTATAATATAATATAGATATAAAGTTCATTAATTATTAATATCTAAACTTTAATATAAACTTTTTATACTATAGTTAAAAATTATATATTTAACTATACTAAATATAAGATTGGATGTTATGTGAAAATTTTGAAGGGATATAGTTTATGTATGTATGCATGTAGATACACTTGTTGTCCTTTTATTGGGATCTTCAGTGAACCATAGAGAATAAGTAGCACAAAATTTTATATGAAACACGTCAACATAATTAGAACTATACATCCTAAAGTAAATGATACATAACAAAGTTCTTTTAGAATTAAAGGATAGACTCGGTGGCTATTTCACACAAAGAGTCTCTCTCTTTGTGGAATTATCTTCTTTCCTAAATCTTTTTGTCTCAATTTATCCCAAATATATAAGATGAAAAAGAAACAAAAAGATTTGGATAAGAAATAAGTTCTCCAATTACGACAACACACACCACACTAAAACTTCAATGTAGATAATATAAATTTATTTATCCATGCACAGAAGTACTAAAACATGTGAATTGATGGAGCTCACGTCCCAACTTCATCATGAGCTCCTCCGACACCCTCCTTCTCCACCGAAACCTTCATCACCACCTCCAAATCCACATCCCCTTCCTTGATCGAATTACTTGCCACTACTTCCTTTGTTAGACCCACCATCTTCATCAAATCAACCACAATTGCCCATCGAACCCAGCTCCTCCACCTCCTCTGACATCGTCTTCGGCCCCTACTACTGAAATTGTCAAGCTCGCTACAACCATCTTCATCAAATTCACCTCATTGCTAATACCGAGCTTGCCTCAATGTCAGAAGCAAGTTTTCTTGTATTCGAACTCCCAGTCTTCCTTCAATTTCCTTGCATTGGCAGAGCAAAGAAGAGTAGCAGAGAGGAAAAAAATAGAACTTGGACACTTTAATTATTTGATTTGACCTAGTATTTATTATATGAATAGTGGTAGAGGGGGGACCTAGGAAGGAGACTATATAGGGAGTGAAATGAAACAACTGAAAGTTGGAGGGGTTCATGATAATTTGTTGGAGGTATCAAGAGGAGCTCACTTGTCAAAGGTGTTAATACACGAAAAGAAACTTTCCAAACTGCTAATTTTCTTCTTTATGAAATGTTTCCATTAGAGGGACATCAAATTTTCACTCATTAGAAAATCTAAGTTTTCTTTATGAAATGTTTCCATTAGAGGGACATCAAATTTTCACTCATTAGAAAATCTAAGTTTTGTGGGGACTACTTAAGGTAGAATTAGAGAAGTTAGAAAATCTAAGTTTTGTGGGGACTACTTAAGGTAGAATTAGAGAAGTGTGAACTATTTTCTATATTGGTTTGTGTCTCTTGGGTATTATAAACTATTGAAGTCTGAATAAAACATTTCATCTATGCCTTTACATATGTGCATATAAACACCAAGCTATTGTTAACAAGTTGATTAAATAATGATTAATTTATTAATTTAATTAGAGTTACACAATTAATTATTTTACTTTTTATTTAAAACCACTCTAGATGAGATATAAACGTTATTTGCAGCTGATAAGCACTAAAGAATCAATGTTTAATTAAATCTTATACTATTAAAATCTAATGTTTAATATAAATTTGTCCTATTATAATCTCATTGGAGTTGCATTGTTACATAAATAATAATTCCTACAGTATATTAAAACATCATACACTTGATAATCTAATACTATTATGATAATTGATTAAATTATTATATTAGATTTAATTTATTTAATAATCTAAAGAATAGTTATACTATAGTATAAACCTTTAATTAATGTGATTTAATAAGATTGGAAGTTATGATAAGAGAGTAAATTGGTTAATTTCATGAAAGATGAAGGGTATTTTTGGGAAATGAAAGTTTTTCTAGTACTCCCTCTTTTAAAGTGAGAATGATTTATTAAAGTTAATAAATAATCTATATAGTTAAACATTTAACTGTTAAAATTCACTGCTAAATTAAAAAAATACTACTAACTCATATATTTAACATCTACTAGATGGAATGCACGTACAATGCACATGATCAAATATTTTAATCGTGTATTTTAGGTTTATATTTATTTATTATATCATGGTTGCGAAAAAGTTCATGATTACTATAATGTATTTTTTTTTTTTGATATTTTCATTCATAAAACCTTGTTGGTTTTCAATGTTCCAAAGGAACAATGAAGTTTGAAGTCTTAAAATATTGATGATTTAAAAGCAACTTTAATGATTTGAAGGACTAATTTCAAAATATTAATGATGTTAGAGACCAATATCGAAAAGATTCTTATTATTAATGAAAAAATAAATTCTTAAATTCATCAAAGAAAAATGATTGGTTTTATCTAGTCTCATATGATTTTATTTGGTTATAAAAGTTAACTTCCACCTGTTGTTTACAGTTGGTGATTGAGTATTATAGTAATTCAAAAGCTTTTTCTAGAATTCTTTGAGTCAAAATGTGCAAATTTAGGAAAGAAAACACAAATTATGTGATCAATTTTAAAATTAATATATTAATCCTTTCAGAACTTCCCAATTAAACTAATTGGTTCGTCTAAAATTCCCAAAATGATTACTCTCTAGTGTTAGAAATTTATAAAATATAATCCGAGAATGATTTGTATATATTATGCACTAGTACGGATTGTATTTTAACAAAATAGTTTAGATCTATCCAATGTCAACAACAATCCAAAAAGTTAAATAAAGGAGTTAGAATGATCCAATATCCACAACAATACATGTATCTAAGCTATGTGCTTCATGAACCTATTAGAAGGTAAGTAATATAGAATTAACAACATAGTTTAATTTGTCAAATAATTAGTTCTAAATCATGAAAGACAAGGAGAATCAAAAGGATATAATACTATCCCAAATAAAAAGTAAATTCCTCCTAGAGAATCATTAGCAATAGATTTTTAAAGCTAACTGAATGATAGACTTGGTAAAGAAAAAAATTCACTATTATAAAATTAATATCACATGTGCTTTAAAATAATATTCAATTATTAAAGCGAAAGTTGAGGAGCTCAAGCTCAAAGTAGTAGACCATCCCCCCACCCCCACCCCAATCCGTCAGTCTATTGCGGCCTCATGGCCAATCACCACCAGAATAGCCGCTGCATCCATCATTGCCTCCACCCTCAGGCACTCCAAGGTCGCTGGCGTGAAAAAAATTCCTACCAACAAAAAGAAGAGGAGACTGACCAAAAAACAATAAAGAAGTGGAAAGGTAGTTCAGAATTTTCGAATTCGAAAAACACAATATACAAAATGCATATTGCTGAGTTGGTAGGGGCTAAAGACATTGACTTGCCCAAAAAGTCTGATGAGGTTAGGCACATGAAGTTCTGAAAAAAGGGCATAATCAAAATTTCTCCCCTTTTTTATATGAAAAATTCTTTAAGGACCTAAAATATGGGACCAATAAAAGGGACAAGTAAGGTGTTCCCCTCCTATTGGATAATGAGTTGGTCATCATTAATGATGGCCAACTCGGTATCCAATAGGAGGGGGACACCTCATTTGTCCCCTTTATTGGTCCCATATTTTGGGTCCCTGTAGCAAAGTTCTTTTTATATATACTAAAAGTTAATGGAAGATTAAAAAGTACTTACAAATAGTACCTTTTTTATATATATACTAAAAATTAATAGCATACTAAAAAGTATTTATGAATAGTATCTTCCATTAATTTTAGTGCATGGGGTATATATATTTAAAAAAAAGAAATGAAGGTTCCTTTACCTATAAATCCACAGATATTGTTATTTATTCCAAAACCCACCCACTTCTAAGATCACTTTAGTATCAAAATATTTAATCGGATTATTTTAATTCCATTTTGTATTTTCAAAAGTATGGTATATGGCGTAAGTTGTATTATTTTGCATACTTGCTAATAATTTTTCGAAGTCATTAGGTATATAGCATATTTTTATACCAAATTTTTATACCATTATTTTTTACCTTTTTAGGCACAAATGTGATATGATGACTTTACGTAAAGGTTTTTTTAATCTGTAAATCCAACCAAGAATTTACCTTATTTATTTGGAACCTTTCACTTCCACAAAGGATGCTTTGCCTAAAAACCTAAAATTTTAGCCTCATTTATTTTAAAACCCTAACCTCAAAATCACTCTTAGAGACAACTATCGGATTAATTTTGAACCCACTTGTACTTTAGTAATTTAGTAAACAATGTAAACTTTTGTACTATCACTTGCTATATTTTTATTTTATGTGGGTTATAAATTTGGTGTATTTTTAAATCAAATTATTAAAAATTTACTTCGTTTGCTTTGACAAACTGTAGATGGCCTTTTTCTAAGAACCAAAGTTTTTTCCCTATTTATTTTTTTTTTGAAAGAAAAATAGGGCGAAAATGCCCTATCATTTATATATATAGAACCTGTATAGACAACTTACAATGTTAGTTGTCTACCAATGATTTGAACGACAGCTCCTAGGTGGAGAAAAGACCAAATCATTAGTAGAAAACTATGGCTATAAACAAAACCGAAACCAAAACAAAGCCAAAATGACTACAAGAAGAAAAACAACCAGGAAAGAAAGACTAATACAAAAAGCCATAAAAGGCTGCAGTCAAAATCAGGCCATCAAGTGGCCCTGATGCTATCTGCACTGGATTCCATGATGTCTGGAAGCCCAGAGGCGCGGATAAGCCGCTGCAGCTTAATCGACTTCTTGGAGGAGGAGGCACCTGACCAGAAAATAAGATAGTTAACTGCTATAGAGATGATTTGTTGGGGAGTGCGGGTCAGGTTAGAGAAGATCCGATTATTCCTATCATTCCAGAGGACCCAACAAATAGTTGGGAAGCAGATACCCCAAAGGAGACGCACTTGATGCTGAATGGAGAAGTCAGAGCATATGGAAAAACATTGTTGGATGTTGGTGGGGAAGCTTATAATGCCAATTCTCGAGAGAAATGGAGCCCAAATTTGTTTGGCATGATGACAAAGAAGGAATAAGTGGTCATGAGTTTCCTGGTCACTACAGAAAGAACATTTGGAGTCTACTAACCACCCTTGGGTAGCTAATCGATCCTTAGTCTTCAATCTGTGAAGGCTCAAGAGAAGAAGATTTGAACTTTACTAGGCAGTAGATTGTTCCAAATGGAAGAATTGAAGGAATATCTAAGGCCTCCGTCAGCAAGCATAGAATATAGGGACTTAACAGAGAAGAGATTAGTGTTTGAAAGTGACCAAGATGGAGAATCTGTAGCCGAAGAGGGTTGAAGATTGCAATCAGCAAGCAGAATCTGAAGAGCTTGCACTTGTGCTCTTTCATAATCACTGGTGGGACGCCTTAGGATTGGTTTCCAAACCCACCTGTCCCCCTGAATTCTACCTTGGGATGCAACAGTGACTTGTTTGGAGAATGCCAACTGGTATGCATTCGGGAAGAGGCTAGCAAGAGAGTTGACTCCAATCCATTTGTCTTCCCAAAAGAGGACCTTTGATCCGGAACCAAGAGACCAATTAACAAATCCAGCGAAATATTTGTAGCAAGACTGAACATCTCTCCAGAATTTGGAACAAAGGTTAGAGGAAGGAGCATTGTACAGGTTGGATGAGTAGATGGATTGAAGAATCTTGCCCACGAAATTGTTGTTGTCTAAGAATTTCCATATCCACTTAGAAATGAGAGAGATATTGAAAAGTTGAAGATTGAGGACTCCAAGTCCACCATAAACTTTCGGAGAGCAAACAGTCCTGCATTTGACAGGGTGGTTGCCTAAATAGGCATTTCCATATCCACTTTAGGAGGTCTTATGTGTTAAAATACCTAAATAGGTTTTAAGTCAAAAGCGGTCAAATCGTAAGTCAATCCGTTGAGCCAAGAATCTTTATAGAAGGCCTAGATAACTATAGAGATCTAAGTTTTTAGATTTCTAACACCTAAGAGCCAATTAAGCATGGAGAAGGAAGAGAACTTTTAACATATGTTATTCAGCTTCGAGATCATCTTTTTCAATAGAAAAACTCTCAAGCAAGTACCAACTTGCTCTCTATTGCCTTTAGTTCTTAAATAAATTTAAATTATTTGTGTTAAATGTATTTTGATCCATCATGTTTATATATGATATTTCATTTGATATATAATTGAGTTTATATCAATATTTTTGGTGTAGAACATGCACGTATGTAGTTTTGACCCTAGAGTTGTAGAAATATGATGAAATCAGTAAAGCATGTTTTATATGTTAAATTTAATATATGTCATAATTTGTTTTGCATGAATATATCACATTTAGCGATGTTTCGGCAAGTTTTTATAAAATCATAAATGATAAAAATCATGCTTTTACGGAATCCATGACCATGTTATATGTTCTAAATATGTTAGATTTGTGAGTTCATATTGAAAATATATAGAAAACTATCCCTAAGATTATGTGACGCCCCTGTTTTCACACATAGCTGCAGTCCAATGTGAACCTAGAGATGTCAAACCTGCTATGGATCGACGTCAAGAAAATCTAGGATGTTCCCCACATCCTCCTTCCACTTATAGGGTGTAAGTGAGTCTAATGAACCCTGAAACTCTGGGGCCCTCAACTTTTGATATCTCTCAACCAGACGGAGCCAAGCCTCCTGCTCTGCGGCTCTATCAACACCTGGTGGTGGTGTAATCACTGGTGATGCCTCTGCAATAGGCACAAGTGCTGCTGGCGGCGACACCACGGGAGGTGGTACCATTAGCGATACTGGATCCACTACTCGCTCTTCGAGCACTGCCAGTCAGGCTGCAATCAGCGCCAGGAGGTCAATCAGATACTGTGGAGCCTACTGTGGTTCAAGCTTTGGCTCAGATTGCCCAGCTCCCTGGTTACGAGGTCTACCTTGAACACGTCATCTCCCTGACATCTATAATTTAGGTGAAGAGCTTATTAGACATAGTAAATGAGACCACAAACGAGAATAACATAACATATAGCAATAGAAAAGCATAAAACATAGTATTTTCGAAAATACTTTATAATCAAAGTAAGATAAGAAAAAAAATTCTTGAAAATTTTCGAGTTATGCGCATTACGACCTCACTCGATCTTGGAATCCTTAGTGAACTCTATACACGAGTCCTAATAAAACTCTATACTAGCTCCACGAACCGACACGGGATACCCTAAGAATATTGGGACTAGAGTTCTGATACCAACTGTGACGCCCCTGTTTTCACACATGGCTGCAGTTCAAGGTGAATCTAGAGATTTCAAACTTGCCATGCACCCAACACTGTGCATAAACATGTTTCACTGTCACTATTACTATCACTCTAGCAGATATAAAAAATAAAGTGGTGATGGTACAAGCAGATATAACAATAGTGGGAATACAAAGAATAAAAATATAGAGAAGAGATACTCAACAACATTTATAAATATGTCCCAACAAAGGAAGAGAAAATACATATGATAAACTGAGATAAGAGTAATGAGTCTATAAAACACAAGAGTCAACTGAACAGTACAAAGGCATTCAGCCTCCAAAATAAAATACATCTCTAAAAGACTAAAAATCATAAATAGTCTATTGTGGAGTACCAACTAGCTACCTATAAATGACGGTAAACTATGTTGAGTCTCCGTCAACCTACGACTCTCCGAACAAAGGGGGGAAATAACGAGCGTCAGAGCGCTAGCAAGAACATCTCCACTGTCCCCAGGAGGAAGGTGGTAACACATATAAAATACTACACATAGCATGCATGTATATATAAGTATATATCATATATCTAATACCAAGAGGAGTTAAGATTTAGGAACCCACAACACGAAATAAGTATGTCAAGGGAATAATCCAAACAAATAAACCCTCATATATATACCATGTATCTCAATTTGTGAATCGCTAAATATCAACTCCAAATTCTATGAACAAGTAACAAAGAAGTGCATCATCAACACCTCGTCCAGAACACGTCGTACATGTCATATCACAGTATCTCACCCTACCCTCAGGTGGGTGGCACGGGAGCAAATACACAATCCTATGTAACCCTTACCAAAGATATGCACCGTTGCAAAGTATACCTAAATGATAGACTATGTCCTTAAACAGTACCCGCCTGAGATCCAGGCGATCAAATATTTCAGAGTGTTGTCGTTCGCAAAATCCTGCGGCTCATCGCATCATCATGCGGGACGGACTACCCATTAGGGCATCCTATAGAGTATAGGCGCATCGGCCTCATCGCATCATCATGCGGGACAAACTACCTACTCGGGCATTCTACGGGTACGGCGCACCGGCCTCATCGCATCATCATACGGGACGGACTACCCACTCGGGCATCCTACGGAGCGTGGGCGCATCAGCCTACTCCAGCGTGGTGTACCGACGCATTACCCTAGGTAATACTGAGCTATGCTCATCAATGGTACCCATACAAACATATGAAACTCTAACTTGTCTAGAATGCAGCATAATACACACTTCTGTTGGAAATCATCACAGCTTCTCCATATTTTTTTAAAAGTAAACTAAAATAAAAAGGGAAACTTGATCACTGCAGTCTAAGTCAATGATAAATAGAGAAAAAGGAAAGTAGTAACAATGATGATGACGACGATCATGATGATAATGATGACAAGAAGAAACAAACAAGTCGGTATTGCTTAAGTGACGCTATAAAGAACGCTCAGTTCTGCCCACTGATTAGCGGTGGAATGATATATATTAAGCAAAGAAAAATGCTTAAACACTAAGAGCCTGTTTGGTTGATTGCCAGTAAACGTGTAACATTTGTTATAGCAACAATGACTACCTACTATTGTAGGCGTCTAAAAATGCCTATAGGTGTCCGCACACAGCTCGAGACAGAGAGAAGGCGATGAACATTATTATCCGAAGCAAAGAGGATCATCCGACGTCGACAAGCGCATGAAGCGAATCGGCAAACTGTTGATGACACGACAACGAACCACCACAAGGGCAAACGCCAAGTGGACCGCACGCGTATATCAACCAACGTGCGTTCGACAGTCAATCTCGCGACAAAGCATACAAGTCAACAAATCGACCGAATACGCGACAAGAATAAGTCCCGGAAGAAAGAAAACAGAAAAGGGAAAAAGTCGGCGAACCCGCGCTAGCGCAGGACGAGATGATCCGACCCGCGCAAGCGCGGGACGGATCAATCCAACCCGCGCATGCACGGGTCGGATGATTCCGACCCGCGCAAGCGCGGGTCGGATCTGTCCGACCAGCGCAAGCGCGGGTCAGACCAGTCTGCCGCGCTGTTTGGACCTCCTGATGTGTATTTCGACGGTTTTAACGGTTTTCTCGAGATCTTTTCAGTTCCAGAAGTTCCCAACTGCCTAGATATCATCACCAAATGTGGTTAGGCCATTATTGACTAAAGATAAGACCAAATCACTTGTTCTCATCCAAATAACCGCTTCCGAAGCTTATAAATACAAGCTTAGGGCCTCCTTTCAGGGGGGCGATTGATTATCAAGACGAGGAGGTGCTGCCGGATTGTGGAGTCAAAGGAGCACGAATTTCAGCGAGGATTGACAAATCTTGGCGAGTTCTTCGGCATAAAGAAGGAGTGTTCGAGAGATCCGAAGCCCGTTTCCTCCGCTCCTTGAGATCAGGCTTGGTCTTGATCTCGAGAAGAGCCCTGATTTCGCTTGGTCGATCTCAGCACTTCAAATCAAATACTTCCTCGGCGAAGACGAAGCTCTGCCGAATTTTTCATCAACCGGATCCAGATCTAAGGTGGTCCACGGATAAACCCCGGCACATGCAAAGATCCCACGCAAGCAGAAGACCGATAAACGATCTCTGCGTTTGTTTTGACGAGAGTTGTAACTTTTTATTTTCATTGTGTAAAAGTCTTATAAAAAGACAATCTTTTTGTTTTCATTGTAACGACTAAAGTTGTAATGAATACCGCAATGAATATAACAATTTTCGACGCAAACAAACTGGCGACCACAGTGGGAGGCAACAGCTTCGCTTCCGGAGCTGTCGTGTCGCAACCTCGGATCTGCATCCCGGTTGAAGAAGTGGTCGAATACGAGTTCGACCAACTGAAGTTCGAGGAATATCTGTCGTCCTTCTCCTCCAGATCCTCCGCCTCTCGCAAGCGAAAGAAGATCAACGCCCCCGTTGTTGCGGTAGCTGAACCTTGCAACGTCCTTCCGGCCTCCAATGAGTTCGGATCTGCAGATCTGAACTCCTCCTCAATCAAGGAGTTGAGTACAGAAGGTGTGCCCACTTTATCGAAGAGAGCTCGTCAAAGACAGCGCCAACGCTGTGCACGCCAACTCGCTAGAGCCTTGGAGTCAATTGACGGGATCCGTTACGAGGCGGATCTGAAAATTAGGCAACGCCAAGCACCCCAACAGCGGACAGATGTCCTCCCCTCCAAACCAATAGCAAATGAATGGATCCAAATCAAAAAGATCCGTCCAACTCTGGAGGAGCAAATTCAAAAGCGCTGCGCGCTTGCGCGCACGCGAATTCTTGTGCAAAAAGCACAAAAGATGCAGAAGAAGGACATAGCTAAGAAACAACCAAGACTGCATCAAACTTGGAGACCAAAATCTAAAACGGCAGCCGAAAAGATCGAGAATCGCGGGTCACTTGAATCCGACCCGCCGGCGCGCAGGTCACTTCAATCCGACCCGCCAATTTGCAGGTCACTCCAATCCGACCCGCCAAAACGCAGGTCACTCCAATCCGACCCGCCAATTTGCAGGTCACTTGGATCCGACCTTCCAAATCGCAGGTCACTTGGATCCGACCTTCCAAATCGCAGGTCACTTGGATCCGACCTTCCAAATCGCAGGTCACTTGGATCCGACCTTCCACTTTGCAGGTCACTTGGATCCGACCCGCCAATTTGCAGGTCACTTGGATCCGACCTTCCACTTTGCAGGTCACTTGGATCCGACCTTTCAAATCGCAGGTCACTTGGATCTGACCTTCCACTTTGCAGGTCACTTGGATCCGACATTTCAAATCGCAGGTCATTTGGATCCGACCCTCCACTTTACGGGTCACTTGGATCCGACCCTCCACTTAGCGGGTCACTTGGATCCGACCTTCCAAATCACGGGTCACTTGAATCCGACCCTCCAACCCGTCGGTCACTTAAGTCTGACCCGCGCCAGGGTAAAGACAGAAGACGTTATGCACATGTTTCGTCGATCCCTTCGAGTTCCGTACCTCCGGCGGGGCACCGTGATAGCGTGGATTTGTCCCGATTCAAGGTGAGGATAGTCGATCGCCTGGGTCCTTTGCACGAGGATCAAGGCAAAGTTCTGATCGAAGAACGCTTGGGTCCGATGACTGAACCCCGAGCGACTCGTCGAGCTGGGGGTCGCGCACGCCCTCGCAACAATTTCAAGCCTTCTCATAAAGGGAAAACTCCAATTTCCGCCCGCCTGGGGGTGTGTATCCAAAACCAAGAGCCTGTTGAGATCATGCGCTCCCAAAAGCGTAGTTCTAAACACGTGACTCTTAAGAATGCTAATAAAGCGGCAAATCCCCTGAAAGAAACGTATTCATCTGACGATGACAACGTTATACCAGGGGAGTCATGTCAACACACGATAGGTTGTTCTAGTCATCTAACCGATGAGTTGTACTATCAGGCTGGGGGTATAAACAAGTCTCGTAAGAGATATACCCAAGAAACAAAATCTTACTGCCCGTGCACCGAACTAATCGAGGCAGTATTATCAGCGTGTAGCTTTCCCAAGACCACTCCGCAGAGGGTCTCGGTATTCGAGAGGAGCTCCAACAGAATAGCTAAGTCCAGACCAAAACGTCTCCGTAAGAAGCGATCGGCTGTTCATAATGACGAACTTCCAGAAGTCACAATTAACATGGCTGATAAGGGAAAGTCGATTCGACCTTCTAGTTCTGACCCTCTCGTATCGCATCGTCTAACCAGAGAATGCAGAGAGGTTTATCATCGGATGATGAAGCATCAGATGCTAACTCGGTAATCACTTCTGATAATACGGTATCCAGTCCGGGACAATCTCACGAAGTGTTCATGATCAACACCGAGCAGGTAGCCAAAATGGTTGAGGATGCCTTGGCCAAACAGAAAGAGGCATTCAAGATCGAAATGGAAATGGCTGTGCTACAGATGAGGGAAGAACATGAGCAACAAATCCGAGCTTTGTCGAATCAAATTGGTGAATCCAGCCGTCGCAACACTGCTAACCAAGCAAATAGCGATTCAGATGTAGATGAACGTCTCAATCCTGATAACCCTCCCGTTGACCAAAACACTGGGGGTGACTCCACTGAAGATAACAACGCTGGGGGTGGTTCCACCGAAGATGACAATGTCGGGGGTGGCCGTGTTATTCCTCTTTCAAATCGTCCGAGGCCCGACACGAGGGAGGATGAGAAAACGAAAGATCTTGAGAGCAAAATCAATGCTCTAATGTCTGCTCGAGAGGTGAAAAGGACCGGCATTCCATGTCCCTATCCAAGAGAATGGGATTTGATCCCGTATCCGGCGAAGTTCAACCTGATTAACTTCACGCCGTTTGACGGGAAGGGTTCACCCACTCAACATCTGATCTACTTCAAGTCCCACTTGGGTATGATCTCCGGCAATAAAGTCTTGATGGTTCGGTCATTCGTTGGTACCCTTCGCGGGCCGGCCTTCGATTGGTACCGCCGTCTCAAGCCCGGAAGTATTAACAAATGGGATGATATGGAGAACTCATTCCTTGGTAACTTCTTTGAGGACGACGACGAGGTATCCATCAGGACACTTTTCGATGAGAAACAAGAAGATGACGAGACAGTCGACGACTTCGTCAAGCGCTTTCGGAATAAAGCAATGAACTGCCGAGATCCGATCACGGAGGACTTCATCCTCCAGACATGTCATAACAACCTATCTATTGAGATATTAGAAGTTATGGGAGTCGCACCGTCCAACACTTGGAAAGAGTTGAAGACGCGCGGAGAGCGGGCCGAACGCTTCCTCCGAAGGAAGAAAGCCGAGAGGAGCCAACCGACGGCGAATCTTCCGAACTCAAACTTCGCCTCCCGTGGTAAAGGAAAGGCACATGCAGTGGTTGTAGACGTTAATCAGACATCGCAACAACCCCGAAGGCAGCAAAAGACTTCGGATCCGAGACTCCAAAAAGAGTACTCCTTCAAGGACGAAGATATTCCAGCTATTTTCGAGTCCCTCCTTGAAAATAACAAGATCAAGCTACCACCTATCCCAGATCAGGAGGAAGCTGATAATACTGCGGATCCAAAGTACTGCGCGTACCACAGGAGGATCCTTCATCCTACCAAGGCTTGTTTCGCTCTTAAGAATAGCATCCAAACCTTGGTTGAAGCCGGCGTTATATCGCTCAATTGAGCCGAATGAACACTCCGACAAGTATAAGAGTATAAACTGCTCCTTCCTACACTCCAAAGAGTATACGAGTATAAACTATTTCTCAATCATCCAACTAAGTATAATGTTAAACCCGGTTTCGCAAAGGAAGCTGGGGGTGGATGATTTTTGTAACGGAAAGTTCCTAGAGAATCATATATTCTTAAGGATAACCCGAACATGCGACTGAGGATAATGTACTCCTCGTTACACCCAGTTTTGCAAAGAAAGCTGGGGGTGGATAATTCATGTAACGGGAAGTTCCCGGAAGAATGTTAAATGTAATATTCTTAGGGATAACTCGATCATTATGAACAAAGTGATAAACACTAAACTCCTACTATGACTTCTGAATACCCTTTTGCTGAGATGAGATTCGATCGCTTCATTAGATCAATCTTCCCTCACAAAACTCTCATTGGTGCTTAATGACTCACAGTCTCCCACCACAAAATCCCCCACCGATCAGACTAATTGACGGTGGGACCACCAAAATTCTTTCCTGTTTAATCCATTCAAACTCCCGCTATGTTCGTGCACTCAACACTTTCATGGTTAGAGTCCGAATATAATGCTTAGAATTTTGATCTGTCAATCCTTGACGAAATGTCAAACCCCTTCGTGCTAAGTCATTATCACTTAACACCAAGAACCCCTACTGAGTGATTTGTACAAGTCAACACTCCTACTGTTACTCTCACTCCCACTATCCACTTGGTCAAACCTTCCTACAGTTAGGACCACATCAAAATCCCCTCTCGATTCCTTCAATGAACGAGAGGTCCACAAATCGAGTGATCAAACCTATAAAGGTTAGGGTCATCTCACACTCCCCCTCCCACCTGGTCAAACCTTCCTACAGTTAGGACCAAAACCACAATTCACTCTCGATAAACGAGAAACCCACCTTTAGTTCAATAATCAAACCTTCCGACAGTTAGGATTATTCATCATTTCGGATTCTGAGGGTGGAGATCCCACCTTGAGTTTCCTTTCCAACTGGAGATAGAATATAAAATTCTTCCTCTTCAGCTTTGGGAGATAGAATATAAAATTCTTCCTCTCCCGTTTCGGGTTCGTCTTTGCCCCAAGAGAAGACACCACCTTTTTAACTCCTAAAATCCGTGCCTCACAGGCATGGGGAAATTTATCCCGAATCCTGAGTAGGGATAAGTCAACGCCTGACACGCGTTGCCGGTTTAGTCTTTCACCGATTGAAAAAGACACCAGAATCCAGTCTGGGGCATTTTATCCCGAAGACTAAGTAGGGATAAGTCAACGCTTAGCCCGCGTTGCTGGGTGGTTCGTTCCCGTAAAAATGACCGAGTCTACGTATTCAGCATCGTAGCAACAAAAATCCATGCTTTTTATGTATGGGGAATTTTATCCCGAATCCTAAGCAGGGATAAGTCAACGCCTAACACGCGTTGCCGGTTAGTCTTTTGCCGTGAAAAGGACAAAAGTCCACATATTCGACATTGTGGTAGGTCGTTATTCATAACGCCAAAATCCGTGCCTCACACGCGCGGGGAATTTTATCCCGAACCCTAAGTAGGGATAAGTCAACGCCTAACTCGCGTTGCCGGTTTAGTCTTTCACCGATTGAAGAAGACACCAGAATTCCAATTTGGGGACTTTTATCCCGAAGCCTAAGTAGGGATAGGTCAGCGTCTAACACACGTTGCCGGGTAGCCTATTCCCGTAACAATGGCGAAGTCTACGTATTCAATATCGTAGCATCAAGTCTAAGGGAGTTCATTCCTTTAGCACAACGTCACATGCGGAACGGACTTAAACAATCCGCATGCAAGCCCGATTCAAACGGTAATCGGTAAAGGCACGCCAAATCCGTTGAAGGCTGAGGGTTTGCCAAAAACCTTAAAGTCTACGTCTGATACACGTCGCTGTTTAGTCTTTTCACAGGAGAAAGACGAAGTCTACGTATTCAATATCGTAGCACTAAAAGAGTTAACTCTTTTAGCATAACGTTACATGCGGAACGGACTTAAACAATCCGCATGCTAGCCCGATTCAAACGGTAGTCGGTAAAGGCTTATCAAACCCGTTGATGGCTGAGAATTTGCCAAAAATTCTATAAATGCGAGTCATTGACGTATCAGCTTCATTAGTTGGTCTCATGACTTGAACATCCAACAAACTTCAGGATAAGATCCACACGTGCAGATGAATCAGCTTTAATAGTTGGTCGTGCAGCCCAACATTCGGGACCGTCACGCTCCAATGCCTTAAGAGTTTAAACTATGTAGACTCCAGCAAACGTACGAGTATAAACTGTGTTAACGCCGGTCAACGCGTTACAGTAAAGATCGATGCCGGTCAACGCATCAGCAATTTTGCCAAAATAAGGCAAAAGATGACTCCAAGGATTTCAGTTACAATCAGATATGAATTCCCGACGGAGAGGATCAGTTCAAAGCCAACTCAATGGCACGAGCTAAGTTCAGAAAGTTACACACCAATCTCAGTTCAAGATTTCGACAGCGGTCAGACGATAAACGCAGCGCCGGAAGAACTTCACCTATTCGACGAAACAATGAATAGATTGAAGACTGAAGAAGTTAAGAATTGAGATAGTTCAAGGTCACTCTACGAAATTGAGGAGATGGCCTATCTTATCCAAAGCATTCCAGACTCCTCAATAAAAGAATGAGTCTGGAATACTTTGGAGGGGGTATCTGTAGGCATCTAAAAATGCCTATAGGTGTCCGCACACAGCTCGAGACAGAGAGAAGGCGATGAACATTATTATCCGAAGCAAAGAGGATCATCCGACGTCGACAAGCGCATGAAGCGAATCGGTAAACTGTTGATGACACGACAACGAACCACCACAAGGGCAAACGCCAAGTGGACCGCACGCGTATATTAACCAACGTGCGTTCGACAGTCAATCTCGCGACAAAGCATACAAGTCAACAAATCGACCGAATACGCGACAAGAATAAGTCCCGGAAGAAAGAAAACAGAAAAGGGAAAAAGTCGGCGAACCCGCGCTAGCGCAGGACGAGATGATCGGGACGGATCAATCCGACCCGCGCAAGCGCGGGTCGGATCAATCCGACCCGCGCATGCACGGGTCGGATGATTCCGACCCGCACAAGCGCGAGTCGGATCTGTCCGACCCGCGCAAGCGCGGGTCGGATCTGTCCGACCAGCGCAAGCGCGGGTCAGACCAGTCTGCCGTGCTGTTTTGACCTCCTGATGTGTATTTCAACGGTTTTAACGGTTTTCTCGAGATCTTTTCAGTTCCAGAGGTTCCCAACTGCCTAGATATCATCACCAAATGTGGTTAGGCCATTATTGACTAAAGATAAGACCAAATCACTTGTTCTCATCCAAATAACCGCTTCCGAAGCTTATAAATACAAGCTTAGGGCCTCCTTTCAGGGGGGCGATTGATTATCAAGACGAGGAGGTGCTGCCGGATTGTGGAGTCAAAGGAGCACGAATTTCAGCGAGGATTGACAGATCTTGGTGAGTTCTTCGGCATAAAGAAGGAGAGTTCGAGAGATCCGAAGCCCGTTTCCTCCGTTCCTTGAGATCAGGCTTGGTCTTAATCTCGAGAAGAGCCCTGATTTCGCTTGGTCGATCTCAGCGCTTCAAATCAAATACTTCCTCGGCGAAGACGAAGCTCTGCCGAATTTTTCATCAACCGGATCCAGATCTAAGGTGGTCCACGGATAAACCCGGCACAGGCAAAGATCCCACGCAAGCAGAAGACCGATAAACGATCTCTGCGTTTGTTTTGACGAGAGTTGTAACTTTTTATTTTCATTGTGTAAAAGTCTTATAAAAAGACAATCTTTTTGTTTTCATTGTAACGACTAAAGTTGTAATGAATACCGTAATGAATATAACAATTTTCGACGCAAACAACTATGCCTCATCTTTGAAGGTCTAGCATATGGCTGCAATGCCTCCATAAATTATAACACTTAAAGTTGCCTCATGATTAGAATGCAAGAAAAAAGGAAAGCAGCAGGCACTTAAGTACATAGCCTCAATTAAAAAATATCATTTGTTTTGCAGCAATTTATCCCTAATTAAAGGAATCGTTTTTATCTTTTAATCAGAATTTAGATCTTTGCATCATCAAGATTAAGAGAGTGATCTCTACACATCTAATAGATTTTAATTTAATATTATTAGAGAAAAATGGGATGTGTTTGGAGAAGATGATCTACACATGCGTTTACCAGGTTCCGTGACAAGTTTAGAATCCAGAACCTGACATCCACCGCCTACAATCCAGCAGCAAACGAACAAGCTGAAGCTTTCAACAAGACAATTGTTAAAATCTTGACCAAGCTGACATCCACTAGCAAGCGTGATTAGGATGAGAAGCTTGGTGGAAGCTTATGCGCATATCACACTATAGTCTGCATCCCAACAGGCGCCACACCTTACTCTTTGGTATACGGTTGTGAGGCCGTATTACCTTTGGAAATCCAGATTTCGTCCCTACGCATCAACAGCGTCTCGAAGAGCTCGAGGCGTTAGATGAAAAGTGGCTTGAAGCTCAACAACATATTAAGCTCTATCGAGCCCGAATATCAAGGGCTTTCGACAAGAAAGTCAAACACAAAATCTTCAAGAGGGAGATTTAGTCCTCGCCGTTCGACAACCAATGATCCTTTACTCCAAGAAGAAGAAAAAATTCTAACACAAGTGGGAAGGCCCATTCGTAGTGGAGACGGTCTACTCAAATGGGGCATATCGCCTTGTCAACCAGAACGACGATAATATCATGATGCCTATCAACGATAAATTTTTAAAGAATACTACCCATAGGCTTCTTATATACCGGTCGCTTCCCTGCAAAGGTTTGGACATCATAGATGCAACGATGATATGTGGCTTTAACAATATCGAGGAAAACGCTCTCCGATGTTGTTGAAGCTACTAAATCTCTTTCAATTCTCACGAGATCAACTAAGGTAACAATTTCATTCCTTGTTGCCCTCCAAACTCTCACTCTAATCCTTTTCAATAGAATGATGGGTCCATAAAACTATCACATTAACAATTATCTCTGATAGTCAATTTTCTCCAAATTCACCCACCAATCATCTTCAACAGGATAATGGGTCCACAAAACTATCATGTTAATAATTACCTTTGATAGTCAAATTTCTCCAAACTCACCCACCGACCCTCTTCAACGGGATGGTGGGTCCACAAAATACTATCATGTTAATAATTACCTTTGATAGTCAACTCTGTCAAGTAGTATCCTACTATGCGATATGCCTCTACTTGTTCCTCGATCGGGATAGTGATTTACCATGCGATGATTCGCTATCTGATCTTTTCCGAACGTTCTATCTCCTTGGAATGATCGAAGATAGTGGCCTACCATGTGATGTGTCGCTATTCCAGTCATAGTCGTTATACTCCAATATTACTGAACGACGTGATTATTTCCACACTGTCATTCCTGTAAATGATGTTGTGTGTCGATAGTGGCCTACCAAGCGATGTACCCTATCTACCCTTTTATTCTCAAATAGTGACCTACTAAGTGATGGGTCGCTATTCAAATCTGAGATAGTTATTCCTCTAACGATATCATCACACTCCCCCGGTCATTCCCACAAATGATCACTTATTAAGATAGTGGGCCTACCATGCAATGAGTCTCGCTCTCAAATTCCCAGGTTGAGCTGTTACACTGAGCGACACAACCAAACTTGAGTACAACTTAACCGTTGTACTCATACTCAAACACTTCATCCTATACCTTGAATGGCTAAGGATAGAGAATAAATCTTGGCATTAAGTCTAAGAGAAACTTCTCAACAACTCACTGTAGGTTGTAAAATTTGATTCTGAATTTGTATTAATTGAAATCGTATTACGAATCAATAAATCACTTTTTACACAGAAGCGAAGAGAATTGATTTTATCTCTCCTTGTTTAACATGAGTTCTTTGATAGCGATAGGTTACCTCCCTCGATGCTCGTGCCGAGTTTGCTTCCCTTGGATGATTTGAACGAGATTACAGGCAAGTTTCAACGCGTGGTAGAAACTTGAGATGAAGAGTTCGATCACCCGAGCTTGGAATCAAGGCCGAATGATCAAGAGGTAAAATTCAGTTCTTTTATCTCCCAAAAGACCGGTTGCCAAAAGAGTTCCAGCAGGATGCCAAGAATGCAATCGCAAAGATGATCTAAAATCAAGATCAGTCCGAGAGCCCTCCTTTTTTCCTTCATGTAGCCGAATGTGGCTATTTATAGCTAATGAGAGTCATGGCCAATCCCTTAAATTCTGGGAAGCGACCATCCTTAAATTGTGGGAAGTGACCATTCCTACAATTATAGTTGAGGAGGACCATAACTATTCTCTTAAATAGTTGGAAGTGAGTATTCCCTCAACTATAGCTAAGGAGAACCATACCCAAATCCTTCCAATCGTGGGAAGTGATATTAACCACTCAGGCGAGTTAGCAGACGAGCTAGACGAGCTAGCGTGTGGGTTGAATACTCAGGCGAGCTAGGCGAATAGGCGAGGTTGTCAATCGAAACTCAGAAGCATTTAGGTGAGCTTAAACCATGTTGGCGAGCTTAGTTCGTACAGGTGAACCTCCTGCAGGTAAGCTTAGCTAGTGCGGGCGAGCTAGGCATTCAAGTGAGCTCAGTTCTTTCAAGGTGAAGTCCACTGCGCAAGTGAATTTAGCTTCACTTGCTAAGTCAAGCGTTCAGGTGAGCTTGACTTAGCTCATTTGATGCAGGCGAACAAGCCAAATGAGCTTTGTTCTTGTGATCTTGAGCACACAAGCGAAGTCCTGCAGGCGAACTTCTAAATTTTATGATAAAGGCAATTTTTATTACCTACAAAACCCCCTTCAAAGTTTTCAGACCTGAACCAGGTTGCATGGGGTCTGGAATACTTTGAATGAAAACAATCACTGTTTATTGGTTTAGACGAAGTTAGCTTCCTTACTGACAAACTCGATCACTTTGGTTTAGTTGAGCTTTTCAGGCGAGCTCAATGAAGTCTGGTGAGCTAAGTGTTCAGGTGAACTTAGCATCGTAGGTGAGCTTGAGTCTACAGGCGAGCTCCAAGCAACGACAGGCGAGCCACGTGCTTGCGGGTGAGTCAGACAATCTGCAAGCGAGGTCCAAATAGTGGCAGGTGAGCCACGTGCTTGTAGGTGAGCCACGTGCTTGTAGGCGAGGCTCGGCGTCTGCTAGCTAAGGCGGCGATGGCACGTCAGATCACATTAAATGCGATCTGACAGAGCGTCCTCATTTTCACACGCTCAATCTGAGTTGTTGCTTCGGTTGGATCTTGAATCTTAACCGTTGTTTCTGGGATTAATCTCAGCCGCTCATTTGAATTTGAAGCATTTCGATAATTGAAAGTCAGATTTGAACCGTCGGATCTGAGAATTAATCTTGACCGTTCATTTCAAATAGTCGGATATGAACCATTTCGTTCAATCCGAGTCGTTGTTTCAGTTGAGATAGCAAATCTCAACCGTCGATTCATGCCTATATTGTTTGCATCAAAAATCGTTTTCTTCATTGTATAACTCATTACAACTTCGATCGTTACAATAAGTTCAAAAAGATCGGTCTTTTTATAAGACCTTTACACAATGAAAAATAAAAGATACAATTCTCGTTCAAACAAAACACAGAGGACGTTTATCACCCGCTGCTTTGCGTGGGATCTTTGCCTGTGCCGGGGTTTATCCGTGGATGACCGTCGATCAGATCCGGTTGTTGAAAATTCGGCAGAGCTCCGCCTTCACTAAGGAAGTATTTGATTTGAAGCGCTGAGATCGACCAAGCGAAATCAGTAGCTCTTCTCGAGATCAAGACCAGACCAAGCGAAATCAGTAGCTCTTCTCGAGATCAAGACCAAGCCTGATCTCAAGGAAATAGGGGAAA
Organism: Asparagus officinalis; assembly: GCF_001876935.1. Taxonomy (NCBI): domain Eukaryota; kingdom Viridiplantae; phylum Streptophyta; class Magnoliopsida; order Asparagales; family Asparagaceae; genus Asparagus; species Asparagus officinalis. The sequence continues at coordinate 106,065 of NW_017972540.1, read as the reverse complement.
CGAGTGTCGGATCTCTCGAACTCTCATTCTTTATGCCGAAGAACTCGCCAAGATCTGTCAACCCTTGCTGAAATTCGTGCTCCTTTGACTCCTCAATCCGGCAACACCTCCTCCTCTTGATAATTAATCCCCCCTGTGAAATGAGCCCCTAGGCCTGTATTTATAGACTTCGGTTGGGGGGTTTGGATATGAATGAATGATTCCTCCTTATCTTCAGTTAATAACTGATTAAGCACATTTGGGGATGATATCAGATCAGTTAGGAACCTCTGGAACTGAAAAGATCTCGTGAAAATCTGTCAAAACCGCCAAAAATGCGTTTTTGGGTCAAATCTGCGCGTAACACACCGCTGACCTGCGGGGGGCGCGGGTCGGCTTGGTCCGACCCTCGCGAGCGCGAGTCGGCTCGGTCCGATCCGTGCTACCGTGGGTCAGACTTGGCCGACCCGCGCGCGCGAGTCGGCTCGGTCCGATCCGTGCTACCGTGGGTCGGACTTGGCCGACCCGCGTGGGCGTGGGTCGGCGCGGTCCGACCCGTGCGGACGCGGGGTTTTGGCGTTTTCACTGAGTCCTTTGGTGTTTTCCGGTTTTTTGGGACTTGTATTCTCCATCGTTTTACGTAATTGATCGTCTTGTTGACTTGTACGTTTCGTTGTAGGACTGACTGTCAAACGCGCGTTAGTTGACGTGCGCGTGTTTATCAATGCGCACGAACTGATTGATGCGCGTGTGTTGATCGACACACGTTGGTTGACATGAGTGTGTTGATCGATGCGCACGAACTGATTGATGTGCGCGTGTTGATCGACACGCACGAGCTGATTGACGTGCGCGTGTTGTCCTACGTGCACGAGCTGATTAACAAGCGCGTGTTAACCAACGCGCGTGAGCTGATTGACGTGCGCATGTTATCCTATGCGCACGAGCTGATTGAAGAGCGTGTGTTAACCAACACGCATGAACTGATTGACACGCGCGTGGTGACAGACGCGCGCGAGCTGATTTGACGAGCACGTAGACTACTCGGTTCGTCGCTTTGTTTCACGGACGCGTCGGCATCAGATAATCCTCTTAGACTTAGATATTAACGTTTGTCGTCTTCTCTCTGTCTCGAGCTATATTCGGGGACCTATAAGTAATTTTTGACGCCTACAGATACCCCCTCCAAAGAATTTCATACTTGTTCTTTTATAGGAAAGTCTGGAATGCTTTGGATAATATAGGCCCTTTCCTCAATCTCGCAGAGGGACCTGTGAACTGCTCCAATCCTTGACTCCTTCGATCTTCAGTCTATTCAGTGTTTTGTTGAATAGATGAAGTTCTTCCGGTGTTGCATTTATCGTCTGACCGTTGTCAAAATCTTGGATTGAAGTTGATGCGTAAGTTTCCGAATTTAGCTCTTGTCGTTGAGTTGACTTTAAACTAATCATCTTCGTCAGAAATTCATGTCTGAATGTGATTGAACTCTCTGGAATCATCCTTTGCCCTATTTTGGTGAAATTGCTAACACGCTGGCCGGTGTTGACTATTGTTGTAACGTGTTGACCGGTGTTGACCTAGGGCTACGCGTTGACCGGCGTTGACCTCAGGGTTTTGCATTGATCGGTGTTGACTTTCATTGCAATGCGTTGAGTGGCGTTTATGCAGTTTATACTCGTACGTTTACTAGAGTCTACACAGTTTAGGCTCTTAAGGTGTTGGAGTGTGGAGGTCCTAAATGTTGGGGCTGTAGGACCAACTTGTTAAAGCTGATTCATCTGCATGTATGGATCTTATCCTGATGTTGTTGGATGCTCGAGTCACGAGACCAACTAACGGTGCTGGTGCGTCAATGACTCGTATTTATAGATTTTTTTGGCAAATTCTCAGCCATCAACGGGTTTGATGAGCCTTGCCCGACTACCGTTTGAGTCGGGCTAGCATGCGGATTGTTTAAGTCCGTTCTGCATGTGACGTTGTGCTAAGAGAATTAACTCACTTAGACTTAGTGCTATGACTTTGAATACATAGACTTCACCATTTTTATGGGGATATGGCACCCAGCAACGCGTATTAGGCGCTGACTCATCCCTACTTAGGATTCGGGATAAAAATCTCCAGACTGGGATTCTGGTGTCTTTTTCAATCGGTAAAAGACTAAACCGGCAACGCGTGTTAGGCGTTGATTTATCCCTGCTTAGGATTCGGGATAAAATTCCCCGCACGTGTAAGGCACAGATTATGGTGTTATTAATAACAACCTGCCATAATGTCGAATATGTGGGCTTTTGTCCTTTTTACGGTAAAAGACTAATCGGCAACGCGTGTTAGGCGCTGACTTATCCCTACTTAGGATTCGGGATAAAATTCCCCACACGTGTAAGGTGCAGATTATGGTATTATTAATAACAACCTGCCACAATGTCGAATATATGGGCTTTTGTCCTTTTTACGGTAAAAGACTAACCGGCAATGCGTGTTAGGCGCTGACTTATCCCTACTTAGGATTCGGGATAAAATTCCCCGCACGTGTAAGACACGGATTTTGAAGTTATAATGTTAAAATATTATGTCTTCTCTTAGGGCAAAGACGAACCCAAAATGGGAGAGGAAGAATTTTATATTCTATCTCCCAAAACCGAAGAGGAAGAATTTTATATTCTATCTTCAGTGCAGAGGAAACTCAAAGTGGGATCTCCACTTTGAGAATCTAAAGAGTGAAGCTAGAAGTGGGATCTCCACTCCGAGAATTGAAAAGATTCGGATAATCCTAACTGTCGGAAGGTTTGATTATCGAACTAAAGGTGAATTTCTCATTTATCGAGAGTGAATTATGATTTTGGCCCTTACTGTAGGAAGGTTTGACCAAGCGGGAGTTTGAGGTGATCCTAACTGTAGGAAGGTTTGGTCATTCAAATTAAAAGTGGACCTCTCGTTCATTGCAGGAATCGAAAGGGGATTTTAGTTTTGGCCATAACTGTAGGAAGGTTTGACCAAGTGGGAGGTTTGAGACGATCCTAACTGTAGGAAGGTTTGATCGCTCGATTTGTGGACCTATCGTTCATTGAAGGAATCGAGAGGGAATTTTAGTTGTGGTCTTAATTGTAAGAAGGTTTGACCAGGTAAACAGTGGGAGTGAGAGTACAAATCACAGTGGGAGCGTTGACTTGTACCAATTACTCAATGGGGATTCTTGGTGTCGACTGATAAGAACTTAACACGAAGGGGTTTGAAAATTCATCAAGGACATTAAAATCTCGAGTACCATGTCCGGACTCTAACGATGAGGATGTTGAGTGCACATATACATCGAAAGTTTGAGTGGATTTAAACAAAAAAAATTTTGATGGTCCTACCGTCAATTAGTCTGATCGGTGGGGGATTTTTGTGGTGGAAGACTGTGAGTCGTTAACAAAAGAGTGTTCGGAAATCACAGTGAGAGTTTAGTATTTATCACTTTATTCATAATGATCGGGTTATCCCTAAGAATATTACATTTAACATTCTTTCGGGAACTTCCCGTTACATGAATTATCCACCCCCAGGTTTCTTTGCAAAACTAGGTCCAATGAGGAGTTTGTTGTCCTCAGTCGCATGTTCGGGTTATCCTTAAGACTATAAGATTCTCTAGGAACTTTCCATGAAAGAAAGGAAACAGTTTAGACTCATATACCCATTGGAGTGTCAGTGAGCAGTTTAACCTCTTATACCGGTTGGAGGATTGAGAAGCAGTTTATACTCGTATACTCTTCGGAGTGTTGCCATTCTCATTTGGCTTATTCCAGCGTTATGACGCCGGCTTCAACCAAGGTTTGGATGCTATTCTTGAGAGCAAAGCAATCCTTGGTGGGATGAAGGATCCTCCTGTGGTACGCATAGTACTTTGGATCTACCATGTTGTCAGCTTCCTTCTGATTTGTGATAGGTGGTAGCTTGATCTTGTTATTTTTAAGGAGGGATTCGAAGATGGCTGGAACGTCTTCGTCCTTAAAGGAGTACTCTTTTTGGAGTCTTGAACCCGAAGTCTTCTGCTGTCTTTGGGGTTGTTGTTGCGACGTCTGATTAGCGTCAACAGCTACTACAGGTGTTTTCCCTTTACCATGGGAGGCGAAATTTGATTTCGGAGAGTTAGCCGTCAATTGGATTCTTTTGGCTTTCTTCCTTTTGAGGAAGCGTTTGGCCTGCTCTTCGCGTACCTTCAACTCTTTCCAGTTGTTGGACGGTGCTACTCCCATAACTTCCAACATATCCAAAGAGAGGTTGTTGTGACAGGTTTGGAGGATGAAGTCCTCTGTGATCGGATCTCGGCAGTACATCGCCTTATTCTGGAAGCGCTTGACGAAGTCATCGACCATTTCGTCATCTTCTTGGTTCTCATCAAAGAGTGTCCGGATTGACACTTCGGCATCGTCATCAAAGAAGTGAGCGAGAAACAGATTCTCCAGGTCGTCCTAGCTGTTGATACTTCCAGACTTGAGACGGCGGTACCAATCGAAGGCGGGCCCACGAAGGGTTCTAACGAATGACCGAACCATCAAGGCTTCATTGCCAGAGATCATACCCAAGTGGGACTTGAAGTAGATCAGATGTTGAGTGGGCGAACCTTTTCCATCAAACGGCGTGAAGTTAATCAGGTTGAACTTCGTTGGGTATGCTATTGAATCCCACTCTCTTGGATAGGGACATGGAATGCCGGTCCTTTTTACCTCTCAAGCAGACATTAGAGCGTTGATTTTGCTCTCGAGATCTTTTATTTTCTCATCGTCGCTTGTATCGGGCTCTGGACGATTCTTAAGAGGAATAACGTGGCCACCCCCAACATTGTCATCTTCGGTGGAACCACCCACAGCGTTGTTATCTTTTGTAGGGCCACCCCCAACATTTTGGTTAACGGGAGGGTTATCAGCATTGAGACGTTCATCCACATATGAATCGCTATCTGCTTGGTTAGCAACGTTGCGACGGCTGGATTCACCAAGTTGATTTGCCAAAGCTCGGATTTGTTGGTCGTGTTCTTCCCTCATCCGCTGCATAGCCATTTCCATTTCGAACTTGAAGTTCTCTTTTTGCTTGTCCAAGGCATCCTCAACCATTTTGGCTACTTCCTCGGTGTTAATCATAAACACTTCCCGGGATTCCCCGGGGCTGGATATCGTTTTGTCAAAAGCGACTGCAGAGTTAGCATCTGATGCTTCGTTATCCTAGGATAATCCCCTCTGCATTCGCTGATAATCTCTTTGTTTAATGGTTCCCAAACGCAATCGGGTTAGACGATGAGATATGAGTGGATCAGAACTAGAAGGTCGAGTCGACTTTCCCCTCCCAGCCATATTAACTGTGACTGCGGATTGTTCAGGTCCGACCGCTTTCAGCTGGAGTCAAGACATTAGTCGAGCTATTCCCGAATTAACTCTTCTTCCTGGAGAAAAATCAGGGCTAGAACCACTTGAAACAATCGGGGACTTTTCCTTATTGACTATATTGATGGTAACTTCTGGGAATTCGTCATCTTGAACAGCCGGTCGTTTCTTGCAGAAACGTTTTGGTTTGGACTTGGTCGTTCCGTTGGAGATCCTCTTGAATATCGAGACCCTCTTCGAAACGGTCTTGGGGTAGCTACACGCTGATAAGACTGCCCTGATAATCTTAGTGCACTGGCAGTGAGACTCTGATTCTCGGGTATTTCTCTTCCGAGACTTGTTCGTACCCACAGCTCGATAGTACAACTCATCGGTCTGATGACCAAAGCAACCTATCGTGTGTTGGCACGACTTCTCAGGTATAACGCTTTCGTTTGTCTGACGCGTTTTCTTCTGAGTATGCAACTCCTTATTGGCGTCTGCAGGAGTCACACGTTTGGACTCACACTTTTCTGAGGGTAAAACTGGAGTTTTTCTTTTATGAGAAGGCTCGAAGTTATTACGAGGGCGTGTACGACCCCCATCTTGACGAGTCGCTCGGGGTTCAATCACCGGACCTAAGCGTTCTTCGATCAGAACTTTGCCTCGATCCTTGTGCAAAGAACTCAGGCGATCGACCATCCTCACGTTGAATCAGGACAAATCCACGCTGTCGCGGGGCTCCACTGGAGGTGCGAAACTCGAAGGGATTGGCAAAACTGGTGCAGAACGTCTTCTGTCTTGACCCTGGCGCAGGTCAGACTTGGGCGACCCGCGGGTTAGAGGGTCAGATTTGGGTGACTCGTAAAGTGGAGGGTCGGATTTGAGTGACCCGCAAAGTGGAGGGTCGGATCCAAGTGACCCACGATTTGGAGGGTCGGATCCAAGTGACCCGCGATTTGGAGGGTCAGATCCAAGTGACTCGCGATTTGGAGGGTCGGATCCAAGTGACCCGCAAAGTGGAGGGTCGGATCCAAGTGACCTGCGATTTGGAGGGTCGGATCCAAGTGACCCGTGATTTGGAGGGTCAGATTTGAGTGACCCGCTTTTCTCGATCTTTTCGGCCGCCGTCTTGGACTTTAGCCTCCAAACTTGGTGCAGTTTTTGTGGCTTCTTTTCCACTTCTTCCCTTTGCAACCTTTTGGCCTCTTGCGTAAGAATTCGCGCGTGCGCAAGCAGTGCGTGGTGCTTTTTGATCCGCTTTTCAAGAGTTGAACGAGTCTTTTTGACTTGTACCCATTCACTTGTTGGTGATTTGGAGGAGAGGGCATTTGTCCACTGTTGGGGCGCTTGGCGTTGCCTAATTTTTAGATCCGCCTCGTAACGGATCCCGTCAATTGACTCCAAAGCCCTAATGAATTTGCGTGCAAGGTGTTAGCGCTGCCTTCGGTGAACTCTCTTCGATAAAGTGGGCACACCTTCTGTACTCAACTCCTTGATTGAGGAGGAATTCAGATCTGTAGATCCGGACTCGTTGGAGGCCGGAAGGGCATTGCAAGGTTCAGCTACCGCAGCAACGGGGGCGTTGATCTTCCTGTGCTTGCGAGAAGCGGAGGATCTGGAGGAAGAGGACGAGAGGTATTCTTCGTACTTCTGTTGGTCGAACTTGTATTCGACCATCTCTTCAACCGGGATCTTAATCATCGGTTGCGACACGACGGCCTCGGCAGCGAGACCGTTGACTTCCACTATGGTTGCCAGCTTGTTTGCGTCGAAAATCATTTTCTTCATTGTATAACTCATTACAACTTTGATCGTTACAATAAGTTTAAAAAGATCGGTCTTTTTATAAGACCTTTACACAATGAAAATAAAAGATATAATTCTCGTTCAAACAAAACACAGAGGACGTTTATCACCCGCAGCTTTGCGTGGGATCTTTGCCTGTGCCGGGGTTTATCCGTGGATGACCGTTGATCAGATCCGGTTATTGAAAATTCGGCAGAGCTCCGCCTTCGCCGAGGAAGTATTTGATTTGAAGCGCTGAGATCGACCAAGCGAAATCAGTAGCTCTTCTCGAGATCAAGACCAAGCCTGATCTCAAGGAAATAGGGGAAACGGGCGTCAAATCTCTCGAACTCTCCTTCTTTATGCTGAAGAACTCGCCAAGATCTGTCAACCCTCGCTGAAATTCGTGCTCCTTTGACTCATCAATCCGGCAGCACCTCCTCCTCTTGATAATTAATCTCCCCTGTGAAATGAGCCCATAGGCATGTATTTATAGACTTCGGTTGGGGGTTTTTTAGATAAGAATGAATGATTCCTCCTTATCTTCAGTTAATAACTGATTAACCACGTTTGGGGATGATATCAGATCAGTTGGGAACCTCTGGAACTGAAAAGATCTCGTGAAAACCCATCAAAACCGTCAAAAACACTTTTTCAGGTCAAATCTGCGCGAAACACACCACTGACCCGTGGGGGGTCGCGGGTTCGGCGGTCGGGTCCGACCACACTCGGAGCGCGGGTCGGCGTTCGGTCCGACCCACAGGCTGCGCGGGTGGGTCAGGATTTGGCCGAGCGCCGCGCCGTGCAGCGGGTCAGATTGGGCCGACCCGCGCGTGCACGGGTCGGGCTTGGATCATGACCCAGCGCAGCGCGTCGGGACTGTGGCGCGACCCACGTGGGCGTGGGTCGGCGCAGTCCGACCTGCGCGGACGCGGGGTTTTGGCGTTTTCGCTGAGTCCTTTGGTGTTTTTTGTTTTTTTGGGACTTGTATTCTCCAACGTTTTACGTAATTGATCATCTTGTTGACTTGTACGCTTCGTTACGGGACTGACCATTGAACGCACATTGGTTGACTTGCGCGTGTTGATCGATGCGCACGAACTGATTGATGCGCGCGTGTTGATCGACGCGCGTTGGTTGACATGCGCGTGTTGATCGATGTGCACGAACTGATTGATGTGCGTGTGTTGATCGATGCGCGTGAGCTAATTGACGTGCGCGTGTTGTCCTACGCGCACGAGCTGATTGATGAGCGCGTGTTAACCAACGCGTGCGAGCTGATTGACATGCGCGTGTTATCCTACACGCATGAGCTGATTGACGAGCGCGTGTTAACCAACGCACATGAACTGTTTGACACGCGCGTGTTGACCGACACGCCCGAGTTGATTTGACGAGCGCGCAGACCACTCGGTTCGTCACTTTGTTTCACGCGCGCATCGGCGTCAGATAATCCTCTTAGACTTAGATATCAACGTTCGTCGTCTTCTCTCTGTCTCGAGCTGTATTCAGGGACCTATATGTAATTTTTGATGCCTACATATATAAAGGCTTTATCTCCCTCCCTAAGAGACTTCTGCACACTTAGAAAAATTTAATTTGAGAAAAAAAAGATCTCAGCTTTCTTTGACTTCTTCTCGAAACTAAAATGACACCAAGAAAAGTTCTTTCATCAAAGGGTAAGAAGAAGGCTTTCTCTTCCGCCGCCTCTGGCGCCATCGCCGTCACCACTGTCAGCTTTCCACCACCATCTTCAGGTAGGTTTAATGGCCAATGGACAAAAATGAGAAGATGAACAGGTGTTGTTCATCTTCTAGCGAGCTTTGTTAATTCTGGAGAAGTTTTGTTGTTTAGCCGAACTTCGCTCTGTCAGGTGAGCTCTGCTTGTCAGGCGAGCTTCGCCCAGTCAAGCGAGCTCTGCTTGTTGGGGAGCTTTGCTTTGTTAGGCGAGCTTTGCTTGTCAGGTGAGCTCTGATCAATCAGGCGAGCATCGCTCTGTCAGACAAGCTCTGCTTATCAGGCAAAGTTCATTAGCAGACGAGCCTTATTAGCTCTCCTGCATTATGGAGTTTGCCTGCACAATGCAGTTCGCCTATTTTAAAGACTTAGTGAAAGTTTTAACTTCGTGTCAAAAATTTCTAACTTCTTTTTGTTTTGCTTTACAGATGTCTATTCTGATGAGGCTCTTTCAAGGGCCAGTGCCATTAGCTACACCGGTGGTGTAGGCTCCTCAGCTGCTCCTAGGTTCCCACTCCTCGACCTTGTACCGGTGTTCGACACTGATAGCCCTATAGAGCTAGAACAGAGGGTTTCTGAGGGTCATTATTTGACCCTACGTGACCTGATCACAGATGCGACAATGACGGACTTGCAGCGTAGGGAGATGAAGAAACCACACTTCCTCTTCGGCGATGTGAGAGTCGACCTAACAATTCTGCTCCTCGGTGAGAGTAGATAGCTTCGCGTTGTGGATGGTGCCTGCTACTTCATCCCCAGCATGCCGAGGGGATTTTCTATAGTGGAGTTACGCTCGCTCTCCGTCCCTCGCATAATGAACTGGGACCTGACTCCTACTCAAGACGGAGTCACCTGTGGAATCTTCACAGGTTCAACAGCTTGATTTGGAATTGATAATTCTAGCAAGTGAATCACCGCTCTGCACCTTGACTTGTTGCAAAGTGACTTACCGATGGGAGAAATGACTACGATGGCACAGACTTTCCGCTATATCATTTCTTCATTGTTGGAGGACAATTTCCCCCCAAAGACTTTAGAGCTCCGGGGTGGATCCACTCTGTACCTAGCAATAGCCTTTGGTGGTCCAGGATCACAGAGTTCATATTGGAGGAGAACTCTGACCTGTAGGGTATGGAATTATATTCTGCCATCAGGGCCACGTAATTTGGCCTGAAGATTAGCACACCATAATTCCAAAGCATACTGGAACTCTACTGCTCTGAAAGCGGTATGTTCTTCACTCCAAACGGGGAGTTAGGCTTTGCACTTCATGAAATGTATGAAGTGTTAGGATTACCGACGAGGGAGTTCCTGTACAAAGAGGACATCCCCGGCCAATGATAGATCGAATATCTCTCCGAAAAGCTACCCCAAGTGGTGGAGACTCTATGAGAACTGCTCTGCCACTACTATATTTGCCTACATATCATCGGATCGGTGGATCACAAGGACAAAAAGAAAAGGGCACCAGGAATCAGCCACAAAATTAGGCTGGTTACCTATTCAGAACACCAACGACAAGAAGATGTTGATCTTGCCGTTAAACTCTTATTATCAGGTAGAGGTAGGGAAGAGAATATTTGGGGGTAAGGTCTTAGAAACCCTCAAACATGATGAAGGAGGGTTCAAGGTGGGAATGAATTTTTAATCATTCCACCACCAGGCCAAGACCCTGATCTCAACTAAGGCCCTGCTTGTTAGGTATCTTATGTTGTGGCTGAAAAGATGTGTGGTTCCCACACACTCTTTTGAGGTGATCCTGGTAGAGGTCATCTATCCCGCTGTCCATTTAGCTTACGAGTGATCTTATGCACTGGTGCCAACCATGATAGCGTGCATCCAAAGCAGGCTTCGTACATTGATGACATAATTCTGCAAAGTGTCATGCTAACGGGGGACAACCATACTGCCTTATCCTTAGGTGGCTTCCACTAGCTCGTCAATATTCATCCGGGTTATCACATCTTCTGAACGAGCTCAGTCTAGCATATGGAGCCATATCTCCCCTATCGATTTGCTCATCAATTCGGGTATGACCAATTGTATGTGGCGAATACAAACCCTCGGTTGAGCTACGAAGGGGGTTTGATCGATGAAGCACGGGGATGGTTCTGGACTCAAGTAGGATGTACCGGTGCCTATTTCACAATGCCACTCAAGGACCACCCACTCTGACATATGTTAATGTATTCTAAATAGTATTAGAGTGCAAGCACAACTCTAGAAGGCTTCATGCCTTATGAGTCTTATCTGATGGTGCAGAGGCGTCGATCAAATGAAGTCCCCCGTGCATCAAGACGGGGAGAGCGCCAAGTTGAGGAGTCCAAAGAGGTTCCTCTTGAAGACTTTGGGGCTTATGAGGGGCTGTTGACTTCCCGGGAGCAGAGTTCCAAACTCATTACGCTTCCTCCCAGCTCAACCCCTATGGAGAAAAGGAGGTGGTCGCAGAGTTGGCCAGGGTAGGGGCACTTCTAGAGCAACTCAAGGGCCCTATTGCGGAACACCTGCAGATGCCCGTCTTTGCTCCTGATCTCCCGGCTTCCTCTAAACGTCTGCGGGAGATAGAAGTTGGCCCCTCCGAAGAGGAGGTGAACAAGAAAGCCTGCCATGATGAAGTGGTAGTGAATATTGAGGTAGGGGAGGGTCACACCGCAATCGTTCTTGAGCCAAGGTCGGGGGTGACTACATCTGTTGTCTCAACTCCCTCAACTATCGAGACTCTCATACCAGCTTTCGTTGTTGCAATGAAACAAATCCCGCCAACTTCGGAGGCGGTGCCGTCGATGCTTGTTGTTGAGAAACAAGTGTTGGCTCAACACGATTAACTGATTGTTTCAGAATGTAACCATTCTCTTACTCCTCCTTTAATTATCAATTTTGAATATGACCGCCTGATATTTATTCCAATCTTAATGGAAGAACGACGGGAGCAACTATCACCGTGTCTTCTGCATAGGAAAAGGAGGAGGAGGAGGACGTTGATTACTCCGGCAGTAGCGATACCATTGTAGATGACGTCTTCTAGGATTATGATGAGGACGAGTCAACTTCTCATCATACTCTCGAAGTTGAATCTCCTATCGGGGGCTTGGGTGTCTTAAGTCCTCCTCGTGAATAGGTCTTGGAGGCTACAACTTCCGCTTCAGGTATTTTGAATCATTAATCTTTAATTTTATAGAGGTCATTTTAGTATATAAACTAACGCTTCTTTCATTAATCTTATTGCAGTTGAAATGACCCTCAAGGTGATTGACTAATGGACCAGTCTACTGGTATCCATAAATGCGGGGGCCTCTACATCATCCTGTGCACACGCTACTTGATAGGTAGGCTACCCTATCGAGGCTCCAGTTCAAACTAAAGAGGCGCCAATTCGAGAAGAGGCACCAATTCAGGAAGAGGAGACACCGATTCAAGAAAAGGCACCCTTTCAGGAAGAGGAGGCACCGATTTTGTTAATGGTTATCGTGACTTCAACTCCAATCTCAACAACTATCGAACCGGTCGCTGAGGTTACAATCTCCTCTTCAAGTGAGACCTGGATGATAATGGTGGAGCCCTCAGTTTCGATAGTGTCGACCAAAACTCCCGTCATTGTGGCCACTGATGCTCTTGTCCAAGCCCCTAAAATGACGCCTATTGCTAGTGGAGGTCTCCTCTCCCCCGCAGCTCGAATGCGGAGAATAGCTGTAGACCGGACTATTGAGCTCTTTCGATCTTTCCTTCATGATAGCAGCCGGATGTTATTGGATGAAGGCTGCTCTTTTGAAGAATTCAAACCAGTCTTGCAAGTCTATTTGGATAGTCTGACCAAGCTTGTTGGTGCTGATGCAGCCTCTCCATACCAGACGAGCTTAAAGATAGTGGAGAAGGACATCCAAGAGTTGCTAGCCCATCAGTCTGAGAGCTCGAACATTATTAACTTAGCTTCTGAAGAGGCTCAATCAGCTCTGAAAGAGCGAGAGCACCTTTTAGAAGAGACTATGGCTGAGGAGTCCCGGCTGAAGGAGGAGTTGGAAAGGGCTACCGCGGAGGGCAAGAAGATCGATCAGGAGCGCCAGAAAGCTAACTTTGTCTTAGTTAATTTAATGTCATGCATAACCAAAGCTAAGCAAGTTATAGCAGAGGTGCAGGCGATTCTAGCTGATAAGGAGCAAGCTTGCCAATAAGTGCTGGGAGAGTTGGAGGATCTCGAGAATCAACAACAGTTAATGCAATCTTGAGGAGAAGGAGCGTGCTTTGAAGGTGGTAGGGACCACACTGGCTGACATCATCTCACTTTTCGAGGACAAATGCCATTGAATTCCTAAATAAATTTGAGAGGAAGCATGCACATGAGATTCAAGATATCGAATCGCGATTGAGAAATTTTTAATTTTGTTTTGAATGAATTTTGTACTAAAAATTTCTCGTTATGAATAAAAATAGTTTTTTATCCAATTATCGTTTTTAATATTTTGTGCAATTTTTTGCTTTACTTGCTCTGTCGATTATCAATTAGGATTTTTAGCAAATCCTTGGGTACTAACATATTTGATTTGCCTTTACCAGTTACCCTTTGAATTGGGCTAGCCATACTATTCTCCTCAGTATGGTGAGTTATCAAGAAGTTTCTTTTAGACTTAACACTAAAATGTCTTCTCTACCCTTAGCCATTTGAGGCGTCGGGTTAGGTTAATTATAATAGTTAAGTTGTAATCAAGTTAGGCAGTACCGTTCGGTGTAATGACTTAGCCCGAGAATTTGAGAATGATACTCATCACATGGTAAGTTCGCTACTCTAGAGGTTCGAACAATGACTTATTGCTTGGAAGGCCGTTATTCAGGAATTAGGGTTGATAAGGCACATCGCTCGGTAGGCCAATATCAACGAACAACATCATTTGTAGGAATAATGTTGTTCACATTAAGTCATACAGGAACATAGGAGTATAACGACTGATTAGAATAGGAGCACATCGCATGGTAGGCTACTATCATCGATCAGTCTAAAAAAATAAAACGTTCGGAATGGATCAGATAGTAAGTCATTGCATGGTAGATCACTATTCTGATCGTGTGACAGGTAGGAACTTATCTCATGGTAGGTTACTACTTGATGAACAACGTTATTTAAGAGAATGACGACATTGACTATCAGAGGTAATCATTAATGTGATAGTTTGTGTAGACCCGCCATCCTATTGAAGATGATTGACAGGGGAATTTATGGGAGATTGAACTATCAAAGGTAATTATTAACGTGATAGTTTATGTAGACCCATCATCCTGTTGAAGAGGATTGGCGGGAGAATATAGAGGAGATCATCTATCAGAGGTGATTGTTAATGTGACAGCTTTGTGGACTCGCCATCCTATTGAAGAGAATTAGTGGGAGAATTAGCTATCAGAGGTAATTATTAATGTGATACTTTAATAGGACCCGCCATCTTGTTGAAGAGGATTGGCGGGGGAATTGGAGGATAGTAGGGAGTGTTTGTTACCTTAATTGGCCTTGTGGGAGTTGAAGGAAGTCTATGGGTAATACTTCTTCAGGAATTTGTCATTAATATGCATCATGATCTTGTCGTCATTCGGTTTAACAAGGTGATATGCTCCATTTGAATAGACCGTCTCTACTACGAATGGTCCTTCCCATTTAGGTTAGAATTTTCCTTTCTTTTTGGAATTGAGTATCATCGGTTGTCGAACAGCGATAACCAACTCTCATTCCTTGAAATATCTATATTTGACTTTCTTGTCGAAAGCCCTAGATATTCGGGCTTGATAGAACTCAATATAATGTTGAGCTTCAAGCCGCTTTTTATTTAAAGCCTCTAATTCTACAAGACGTTGTTGATGACTTTCTTTAGTGGTCATCCCCGTCACAAGTGTCATGTGTAGGGATGGAATCTAAATTTCCAGAGGTAATACAACCTCACAACTGTATACTAATGACTAGGACATGACGCTAGTTAGGGTGCGAACTGTAGTGCGGTACGTCTATAAGCTTTCACCGAGCTTTTTATCCCAATCACGTTTGCTGGCGGATGTCAGCTTCATTAAGATTTTAACGATCGTCTTGTTAAAAGTTTTGGCTAGTCCATTAGCTGACGAATTGTAAGCAGTGGACACCAGGTTTTGTACTCTGAACTTGTCACAGAACTGAGTGAATGCATGACTAACGAATTGCGATCCGTTATCATGAATGATACATCTAGGAACACTGTATCTGTAGATGAGGTGATGCTTTATGAACTTGATCACATCACTAGTTTTGGCTTCTCTTAAGAGAATAGCTTTGGCCTATTTAGAGAAGTAGTCGGTAATTGCTAGAATGAAGCAATGACCTTTTGCCGATGGCGGTGATATTGGTCCAGCAATATTCTCCCCCATGTCTCAAACGGACACAATGTCGCTATCGGATGCAGGTCTTTGGGTGGTTGATGCATGTAGTTGGCGTGAATATGACATGCATGGCAACGCTTGGCATAAGCTACCACATCGTTGATCATCCTAGGCTAATAATATCCCATTCTTTGTAAGCGATCCCAGAGCTTGGGTCCGGTTTGGTGAGCTCCGTAGGTACCATCGTGGGCTTCCTTCAGGGTTTCCTACGCTCCTCTTGTTGACAAACACTGTAGTAGAATGCCGTCGTATAACCTACGATACAGCGTTTTCATCATCGAGTCGTAGTAAAATCTTGGCGCGTGCTTGCGAACAAACTCTCACTCTTTGATGTCTTCAGGGAGTATGCCATATAAGACGTAGTCGATGATTAGGAAATGCCAATCTCTTGGTTCGAGTTAACCCGTAGTTTGGTGAGCTACATTCGCTTCTAGAATATACTCCAGTTGAATGAGTGGCAACTTGCGATAGTGATATGTTGACTTGTACCCAGTGGTTGAGTCAAATTGGTCGCTAGTGATGCCAATGCATCCACATGCGTATTCTTGGAACGCAGTATGTGCACAATGTGAAAGTTTTCAAATGACTCGACTAATTTGATGGCCGCTTTGTGACACGGGATCAAGTCGTCATTCCTAACCTCGTATTCTCTTGTCATCTGATTGGCAATAAGTTTAGAGTCACCATAAGCTTTGAGAAGTCTTATCCCTAATTTTTTTATCAAGGTCGAGTCCAATGAGTAACGCATTGTACTCAGCCACGTTATTGGAACTTGCTCCGTTAAAGAGAAAGCTGAAGGTAATATGTGGTTTTGCAGAGAGACTTAGACTACCCCCACTCTAGTGACGATAGACCCTTTTGAGCCTACATGGGATGTGCCGTCAAAGAATAATTGCCAAACTTCTTTCTGTGAGGTTGTATTGACCTTGTGGGTTTTATCTGTCATATCTTCGAACTAATCAATCTTCGATTCTAGTGGATGACTAACAATGAGATCGTAGATCGCCTATCCTTTGACAGATTTTTGCGGCACAAAGTGTATATCATATTAGGGTAGCAAAAGTGCCCATCTCTCCAGACGCCAATTTAGGGACCCGAGTTGTGTCATGAAGATTTGGATGAGATTCCTCCGGGAGATGACATGTATGGTTTGATCGATCAAGTAATATCGCATTTTCTGAATTGTGAACACCAAGGCCGAACATTCCTTTTCAGCCATGGGGTATCGGCATTCAGCTCCATGTAAGGTTCTACTCAGGTAATAGATGCATTGCTCATGATCGGTGTCATCATCTTGTGCTAAAAGAGCGCCAAAAGAGTGCTCCATTGCCCACACATAGATTAGGAAGAGTTTCCCTGAGACCAGAGCCGCCAAAACAGGTGGGTTCGAGAGATAGGTTTTGATCTCATCGAATGCTTTCTGACAAGCTTCATCCCTTATAAAAGATACACCATTCTTCACTAGTTTTGAGAAGGGATGACATTTACCAAAAAGATTTGCGATGAATCTATGAATATAAGCCAGACGTCGCTGTAGGCCTCTTAGTTCTTTGATATTCCTAGGCTGTTAGAGCTCTTGAATAGCTCACACTTTGTTGGGGTCTATGTGGATTCCCTTGGTCATGACGACAAACCCAAGGAATTTAGCGCTCGACATTCCCAAAAATTACTTTGTAGGATTCATCTTCAATTGATGAGATCTCATAAGTTCGAATCACTTTCAGGTATTGAAGATAATCGTCTTTGCTATGACTGTTCATGACTAAATCATCTATGTAGCATTCGACTGTCTTTTGTAAAAGATATCGGAAGATTGTGCTCATGGCGCATTGATAAGTCGTGTCTGCGTTCTTGAGTCCGAAGGGTATTACTGTGCAGCAATTAAGTGACAAAGGCTTTGATATTTCTTTTAAACCGGATAAATATATTGTTAGTATGAATAATAAAATTATTTTTGTTGCTTTTAGAAGATCTAATGTTTATATTTTTGAGATGAATGAGCTAATAGATCAAGATGTTAAGTGCATTGTCGCGGTGGATGGAGATCCTTGGATTTGGCACAAGAGACTTGGACATGTTAATATGAAGCTTATATCTAAGCTATCTAAGAAGAATTTAGTAAGAGGGTTACCAAATCTATTTTATATTAAGGATTCTACTTATGAGGAATGCGCCAAGGGTAAACAAATAAAAACTTCCTTCAAATCCATAAATGAGGTATCCACTTCTAAACCTTTACAATTATTGCATCTTGATCTCTTTGAACCCATGTGTGTTGCCTCTCTAGGAGGCAAACACTATGTTTTTGTTATTGTTGATAATTTCACTCGTTTTACATGAGTAATTTTTCTTGCTAATAAAGATGAATATTTTAAAGATTTTTCTCATTTTCTAAAAAGAATTAAAAATAAAAAATATTTAAAAGTTGTTAAAATTAGAAGTGATCATGGTGGAGAATTTTAAAGCAAATTCTTTAATGATTTTTGTGCTCATCATGGTATAACACATGTGTTTTCTGCTCCTAGAACACCTTAATAAAATGGTGTTGTGAATGAAAAAATAGAACCATACAAGAGATGACACGCACAATGATAAACTCTTATGATTTGCCAAAATAGTTCTAGGGGAAGCCGTTAATACGACATGCCACATTTTAAATCGTGTTTTGATTAGACATTCTTTTAAGAAAACTCCTTATGAACTCTTTTTTGGCAAAACTCCACATATTGGATATTTTCATATCTTTGGTTGTAAATGCTTTATCTTAAATACTAAAGACCACCATGATAAATTTAATTCAAAAATTGATATTGGGATATTTTTGGGATATGCTCCTAGAAGCAAGGCTTATAGAGTTTTCAACAAGCGAACACTCGTTATTGAAGAGTCTATAAATATTACTTTTGATGAATCTAATATTGGTTTGCAAGAAAATTTTCCTAGGGATGATGATGAGTTTGAGGAAGGAATGGAGCTCTTGCAACTAAATGATAAATCCTCAACAAACGCACCAATTGATGGGAAGAATATAAATGAACAAACTCAAGAAGAACTCCTAAAGGCTTGGAAGTTTGCACCAGATCACCCTAAAGACCAAATTATAGGGAGTCCATCCAAAGGCCTTTTGACTCACTCAAAAGCAATGAGCGAATGTGGTAATGTAGCCTTTTTATCCCAAATAGAACCTAAACGTATTGATGATGCTTTAAAAGGTGAGTTTTGGATTTTAGCTATGTGTGAAGAGTTGAATAACTTTTAAAGAAATAATGTTTGGAAATTAGTTCCTAGACCAAATAATACTTCGATTATTGGAAATAAATAGGTTTTTAGAAATAAGCTTGATGAGTTTGGCATAGTAACTAACAATAAAACTTGTTTAGTTGCCTAAGGATACAATCAAGTGGATGATATTATTTTTGGTGCCACTAATGAATCTTTATGCAAGGACTTTTCTAAAGTAATACAAGATCAATTTGAGATGAGTATGATGAGAGAGCTCACCTTTTTCTCGTCCCCTAAGTTAAACAATTCAATGATGACATCTTCGTATCACAAAGAAAATATGCTAGGGAGTTGGTAAAAAAATTCGGGATGGAAAGTTCAAAACATGCCCCAACTCCAATGAGCACCAACATCAAGTTGGATGCGAATGAAAGCGGTGAAAATGTAGATCAAAAGTTATATCGAGGTATGATAGGTAGTCTTCTTTATCTCATCGCTAGTAGGCCGGACATCATGTTTAGTGTTTGTGCATGTGCACGTTTTCAAGCTTCTCTTAAAAAATCTCATTTGGTTACAGTTAAAAGAATTATTAAATACATTAATGGCACCTTAGAACTTAGTTTGTTTTATCCTAAAAATACATCTTTTAATCTTTGTGGCTATTGTGATACTGACTTTGCCGGTTGTACGGTAGACCGCAAAAGTACGAGTGGTGTTTATCAATTTTTGGATAACTCACTTGTATCTTAGGCATCTAAAAAACAAAATTGTGTTGCTTTGTCTACTACGAAAGTGGAATACATTACCACCGGCTTATATTGTGCACAACTTTTATGGATGAAACAAAATTTGGTTGATTTTGATTTACACTTTCATGATATAAAACTTTTTTGTGATAATACTAGTGCTATCAATATCTCAAAAAACTCAGTTTTGCATTCTAGAACCAAACATATAGATGTAAGGCATCACTTCTTATGTGATCATGTTGAACGGAAAGATATTTCCCTTGTTTATTTTGACACCAAATCACAATTAGCGGATATCTTTACCAAACCCCTTTGTGAAGTTGATTTTTGTCGTATTAGAAATGAATTAGGCATGTGCATCCTTTAAAAAAAATATCTTTTGTCTATTTTGTTTTTATTCTTTGCTCTACTATTGTCATATTTTTTTTTCTTGATCCTACAATGTCAAGCCATGCTTATTCACACATGGGTACTAAGAGGAGTGTAGAGGTGAGAGACTAGTGTCATGCCAATAGCAGTGGGGTAGGTGGTAATGCTTAGAGGTAGGTCGTAATTCCTAACACTTGAGGCAGACACGGGTAGGCCAACACTTGAGGTGCATTTGTTTGGGGTTTTTTAGCGTGCATATTGTCCTTATTCTACCCTATTTTTTATGGTGACAAAAGGGGAGAGAAATCTCCTCATTTGTGCACATTGTAAGGTGGAGCCTTATAGATAGCGGGAGCAACTATCTATAAGCCAAATAATCTATTTTTACTTTCTCTTGCATAATGATTGTTTGTCATCATCAAATAGGGGGAGATTGTTAGATCCTTTGTTTTGATGATGATTTACAAATACCATTATTGGTGTTAATTGTTTATTGAGCTATATTGTAGATCACATATCACTAGCACCTTATATGGAGGATTGGATGGAAAATGAGCTATACCAACAATATCCAAGGAGGTGGAGGCAAAGTGATGAAGCAATGCTTTCAAGAGTACCATATGCATAAGAAGCTTCATTTACTCAAGAGCAAATATCAAGACTCAAGTCATGTATTTCTATATGAGGGATATTTGCTATTTTATTTTTATCTCTAGTACTTAATGTAGGCAAGTAGTTTGTTGATTACATTTGAAGCTCATGGGATATCATACTTGCACACTTTCAAAACTTGTATTTTGGTACTTTTACTAAAATAATGATTTTCACACATACGAGGACTTTTTTGTAAAATTCCTTTTCAAACAAGTTTATCAAAATGTTTATAAACTATTCCCAAAGTTTTATACTTTTTGGAGTTTATTTACTATTTTTAACAGTGCCTTAAAACTCAATTTCAAAATCAATTCAGGCTGATAACCTGTTATCAGTCGACTGACCAGTCGACTGATGACATCAGTCGACTGACCAGTCGACTGATGACATCAGTCGACTGATGTGTTGACTGATGAAACTACCTGCAATCATCAAAAGTTTTTGTTCTATTTTGATCGACTGACCAGTCGACTGATGAGTTGTCAGTCGACTGAAAATGATCATCAGTCAACTGATGAGCTGGTATTTGAATACAACGTTCATCTCATCAGTCGACTGATGATTCCCGTCAGTCGATTGATAAGCAGTCTAATAGCTAGTTTTTCTCAGAATCTGTTTCTCGGTTTTTGGGGGATTTCCACTGGTTCTTTGGGGTTTTGGATGTTGTCTTCTCTTCCTATAAATACCCAACAACCCCAACTACTATAGTAACCAATCTTTCATTACAAATCTCTTGTGTTTGAGTTTATTATTTTCAAAGAGCTTCAACTTTCATTTGCTTTCACTATTTCAAAGCATGCATCCCAAGCTTCAATTGCAATCTTATCTCTTGCCATAGGGCTACTGTAAAGAGAGAGTTTCTCTTCAATTTTCTACTATTGTGAGCTTGATCTCATGGAGATCTATTGTGTGGTTGTGAGATCTCGGTGGAGATCATTGTGTAGAAGAAGTTCCGGCTTCCAAACCGGGTATGTAGTGAATTTCTCCTCGAGAGTGGGGAGCGGGGACGTAGGTCAGCGGACCAAACCTCGTGAACATACTGCGTGTTATCAATTGGCTAACTATCTCTATCCCTACTCTCTTCTATTGTCATTGCATTTTATATTTGTGTATGCTTTGTTGGAATATCTTTTAATTGCATATTATTTGTCCATAAACCCTATTCACTCCCCTCTAGGGCCTTTCAATTGGTATCAGAGCAAAGTCTCTACTGTCGTTAGGCTTAAACCCCTTAGAGAAAAGATCATTATGGAGGCTTCTATGAATATGCATATGCTAGAAGGACAATCTACCACTAGGCCACCCATTTTCACCGATAGCAACTTTTCCTATTGGAAAGCTAGGATGAGAATTTATTTACAATGCATTGACCTTGATATCCTAGACATTGTGGAGAAAAAAAATATGTCAAGAAGTTTAGTAGTGAAATGACCGAGGATGAGAGAAAACTAGCTAACCTTAACATTAAGGCCATGAATGCACTAATTTGTGGTCTTACCCCTAATAAATATAAGAGAGTTTCTACATGTGCATCTGCACATTAAATTTGGGAGAAGTTATGCATTACCTATGAGGGAATAGGGGGGCAAACGGGTCGACCCGACCCGAACCGACCCATATAAAATTTGACCCGACCCGTATAAGTGTGACCCGACCTGGCCCATTTAATAAATGGGTCAATGCGATCCAACCCGTTTATTAAACGGGTTACTTGACCCGACTAATATAACCCAAATGGTAGAGAATACTAAACATTTAAGTGAAATTATTTCAAACAATGGCATTCTCCTTTGCTTCTTGAATATTAAACGGGTTACTCTTTTAAGTGATTTTCTCCACCAAATACGAAAACTGAAATAGAGCAAGACAAACAGAGAATACAAACAATGGCATTTCCTTTCTCCTTTGCTTCTTGAATATTAAATTGATAATAAAATCCAGAAAAAGTAGATGTTAACACAGAATAAAACACCAAATTTTCCAGGTCTGAAAACTAAATATGCATTCAGGACAACACCAACTTTTCTCCAGTTGGTTAATGCAAGGACTTGGGCTTAAATTCTGCGCACAACTCAATTAAAATTGCTAAAATAAGACTAGCTCCAGCAACCCTTTAAGTAGACAATAATTATCTGTATAAAAGAGATTAAAATGTCATTCTACATACATACGCTTCAAAAAAATTGGAGCAAGATTACTCCCATTAGAATGTTAAACAGGTTCACAAACAGGTACATTTCAAGCTCTCTGCAACAAATCCAATTTCACAAACAGGTTCATTTCAAGTGCTCTGCATATTCTATTGCTTTCTTCTTGACGTGTTTAATTCTTTCTTCATCACCCTGTGACTTTTCATAGCTGAGATACTTCGTGAATAAGAACTACAAATTATTCGAAAATAGTTTGATAAAGAGGGAAACAACACAAGAAAGTAACATTGAATGCTGAGAATATCAGAACTTGGTATAATTTCAGTATTCCTAGAGTATTCTACCAAAAAGGTAAACTATTGATTACATACCTCAATTTTCTTGGAGGACAACCCTTAAACTTTATAGATTTGATTATTCCCGTGTCGGCATAGATTACCCAATATCTAATTGCATGATATCCTCGGAAAGCTCATCTAATTTTGGTTGCATGTCATCTATCATTAATAAAAAAAATAAAAAACCAATAAGCAAATTCATAACATGTATTCTGATGCAAAGAACGTAAAAAATATAACATTAGTAATTGTCTACCTTTGATACCATATAACCAATCACGCGTGCAAACTAAAGCCTGCACATTTTTAGGCTTAAGAGTGCTACGGTATTGGTTAAGGATTCTTAAATATAAACAACATGAGAGAATAAACATATGCACGTAATAAAAGATGAACCAAGATTATTGATCAACTTAGTAGAATACTTAAAACAACTTAGTAGAATACTTAAAAACAAGATTCAGTAGTATGCTTTAGCTCAAATATGGATTAAGAAAAATGAAATATGGCCACTATAGCATATAGCAAGTATGACAAGCAATTAGAGATGAATGACCAGAATAATACCTCAATGACCAAAATAAGAGAGGTTGAGAGGTGTTTCTCTTGCAGGAACCAGGTTCTCTACCAATCTGTAGTATCATTATGTCATTAATTTTCATATTCTTACAGGACTAATTGCAGATAGACCCCTGACTGCAATCGAAGTACAGGCAATTTGGCAGTAGTACAGAGGGTCTATCTACAATTTGGTGCTAGTACAGGGGGTCTATCTACAATTGACCCTATTTTTTTGAGCCGAGTCATCTATTATGTTCTATTACATGGTAAACTAGTTCGCAACATTGACAAAATTATTGATCTCAACTCAGGGACTCAATCTCAGGTTCAGTGATTTTTGACCCAAGCAATAGTGTTTCTGTAGATAGGGAAGATTAACGCTACATGTGGAAGAGGGGACCATTAACTCTACAATCTAAAGAGCATGATATACGTTACAATGTGGAAGTTGCAAGAAACATACAAGATATAAATACATGCAAAAATAATAAAAACTAAGAGATATACTAATACTTGAGAAAGAAATTACCCTTAAGATATCAATGCAATCTTGATCAAGTGTGTCATCATTATAGAATCTTACAGAGAGGATCCCTAAAAAATTAAATCGTGCAGATAAAGAACATTTTAGTACCTGGTGTTTTGCTGATCCTCATGGTAGTTGGCATGCCTGCAAGCTTGGTATAGAGAATTGTTCTTCATCTCAGCTTGAAATGATGCAAGGTGCCTTAAGTTACTACAACTGAATTACTCAGGTTTTGACATATAGCTTCTATAACCGATTCGTGATGAAAATTATTCTACCATTGTAGGATTTAGAAATGAGTTTCTAGCTGCACTTCCAGAAGTTGGAAACTCAACATCAAGAGGCTTGTTCATAAATTCGTGTTATATCCATTGTCAAACAGAGAGGCAGGAAACCTGGTTTAGAGCTGATTCTCCTGTACTCGAAAATACTGTAAGCTCTAAAATTGAGCTCTAGTTAGTTTTTTATTGGGTTAATTGCAGTTAGACCCTTGTACTATCACCCAACTGGGGATAGACCCTGTAGTTTTATTGTTCCAGATAGACCCCCGAGTGAAATTTTTGACTCTTCTACTCTCAGGAGGTCTATTTGCTAGGAAGAAATTCCCTTTTTACAGGGATTCTATCTGCAGTTAACCCTTTTTTATCTCAATATCCGTATCAACTTCAAATTCTATATTTTGCAGCCAATTGCAAAGGTAGTAGGCAACTGGTTTTACGATAGAAGTCCTTTTCAGAAGATCGACTGTCCATATCCTTGCGATACTTCGTGTCAACATATACCTGAACCAAAATCAGAAGGATAGCAATTACAGAATCCACATGTACTGATTTCATTATTCATCATGTTATACTTGTTGCATTGATCAAGCTCGTGACTAAGAGCTCCCTAAACTTATCCGGGTCAAAATTAAATCTTGAGGAACTCATTATAGAATCTTTTGAGTTAGATAGACCCTCAATATCTTCTCTAGTAGCTTTCTTACAAATTTTTATGTATCTTAACATGTTCTTTGTCCCATGGTTACCTTCGGCAATATATTTGAATCACACATATATACTTATCTAATGAATAAATATAGTTTTCCCTCAACTCAGCCATTAATCATGTCAAATTTTCTTAACTAACTAAAAAATTAGTACCTTGTGCTTGTTTTGTAGGCTATTTCTAAAAATTAAAAATACGAAAAGAACAATATATGGTACGAAAAGAATCACTAGATCATAGACTCCCCAAAATTAAAAATACGAAAAGAACAATATATGGTACGAAAAGAATCACTAGATCATAGACTCCCCAAAATTCAACAGATCACAAATTGGGCAATAAATGAGCATGAATGAAACCTTAGAAAGAGGAATAGATTATCTATGATCAAATTAATTTACATGAAAGCCAATGATCAACTCTAGAAACGGAACATTTGAGCTTGAATCAAATTAATTTAAAGAAACTTGAGCAAAATGAAAGAAACCTAATTTTGATGAAGCTTAGAGAGAGAAAGAGAGAACTTACAGAGAGGATCGAGCTCGTTGTTTGTCGTCGCTCGTCGTCACTCGTCGTCACTTTTGATGAAACGGCACCGCTCGCCGTCACTCGTCGTCACTCGTTCCTCGCTGCCGCTCGCCGCTCACTGTTGCACGCTCCTCGCTGCCGCACGCTCCTCGTTGTCGCTCATCGCTCATCGCTACACGCTCCTTGCTACTGCTTGCCGCTCACCGCTGCACACAGATGGAAAATCTAGGGTTTCATTTATGAGAGACGAAGAGAGGATGGGTTGCTAGATAAAGGAATGTGATTGCCCGAATTTTCAATCGCGATGTTATGCACTTATACGGGTGAGATCTTTGTGTTACACGGGTCAGGCGAGTCAACCCTAACTTATCCATCTAATAAACGGGCCAGTTCGGGTTGACTCATTTATGACCCGACCCATATAACTTGACCCATACTCAATATAAACAGGTCGGGTCGGGTCGGGTCGGGTTGATGGGTCAGGTCAAAAACTACCACCCCTATGAGGGAACACCCCAAGTAAAGGAGTCTAAAATTAGTGGACTCGTGCATGATTATGAATTATTTAAAATGCTTCCAAGTGAATTTATTGATTCTATGTTTTCTCGGTTCAATAATATTATAAATGAATTACAAGGTCTTGGAGAATCAAGAGATGTGCTACAAAATTCTTTGCTCTTTGACGCCAACTTGGGAACCTAAAGCTATGGCCATTGAAGAAGCACATGATCTATCTACTCTCACTCTTGATGGACTTATCGGCAAGCTTAAGGTCCATGAGAAGAAGGTTAAGCAGAAAGAAGAAACACCCTCAAAGGCAACCGAGGAGCCATCCCAAAAATTAAAGTCCATAGCTCTCAAGGGAGCAATTGACGATTCATCCTCCTGGGATAGTGAAGATGATGTCTCTAGAGAAGTAACACACCTCTCTAGAAGAATATCAAAATTAATCAAAATGAATAAAAATTTTAAGAATCGATTTAATAACAAATTTCCTTCTCGTATAGGTAAATGCTTTGAATGCAACGAACCGGGACACTTAGCTAAGCATTGTCCCAAGCTCAAGGAGAAGTATTTGAAATACAAGAAGAAGAAGGCTATGTATGCCAGTTGGGATGAGTCCGAAGCAAGTGATTCGGATAGTGATGATGAGGGCGTCAAGATTGCTCTTCATAACCGGAACATTTACTTCATGGCTCATGAAGATGAGGTACAATCTCAATCGGCGAAGCCTCAAACCCATTGAAGTCGCTACGAATAGAGCTCCCCGAAAGGGGAATCTCTACTCGTAGCTTCACTGGAATTCTCCTAAATAGAGAGACCGAACCAGGCGACAAAAAGGCTGAAGGAAGTTCTCTTTCCATTCCAACAAAACCTCCTAAATAGAGAGACCGAACCAGGCGACAAAAAGGCTGAAGGAAGTTCTCTTTCCATTCCAACAAAACTAATAGAAGCAGGGAGAGGACAAAACCGACAAAAAGGCTGAAGGAAGTTCTCTTTCCATTCCAACAAAACTAATAGAAGCAGGGAGAGGACAAAATAGAGACAGAGGAACCAAGAAACTATGTCCAAACCAGACTCAGAGAACTCTTCAAAGCGGAATCCAATCTTCCTTCACATGCTCTTTTTATTCCCTTAGCTGCTTGGTGGTTTGCTCATCTATTTTGGCCAAGAGCTGCTTCCTGTTTGCTACTTGATTTGCTGGATCCGTTGATGGGATTTCCATTGATATAAAAATGTTGAAAAGTGACCCATTTCTAACCATCTTGTTCTAGCATTGTTGACCCATTACTTAAGTGCTATATCGGATAAGCCTTTCTATTCTAGTCAGAGGCTAAACTTCAGCTGTCACCTTCTCATCTTGGATTGGATCCGAAATCGAAAGTGAATCTCTTTATATACAATGTGAACTAGAAGCGGCTTTAGAAGAATTAAACTTTGAATTTAAAAAATTAGCAAAAGAATATTCTTCATTCAAAAAATTACATGTTTCTTGTGATTCTATGTATGAGCAACTACAATCTTCTCTTGCTTTAAAAGATGAAATGATAGGAGATCTAGACTTTAAAAACAAACAACTAAGTTCCAAAGTTGAGAGATTAGAGATTGAAAACAATAGAATTAAATCTAATCATGCTTACTCTAGTCATTATCATGTTAATAGAAAATGGTATCAATCTCATGCTCCTGCATTCAAGAAAAGGTTTTTGTGCACATATTGTATGAAGTATGGTCATATTTCTGCTCATTGTAGGATTAAGAATAACATTAATCATTATGAGTTAATATGGGTACCCAAGGGTACCAAAAATACTAACACTCAAGGACCCAAAGCTTGGGCACCTAAAGGTTCTACAACTTGTTTGCATGTAGGGAACGTCTCGCACAAGATGTAAGGAGTTTGGTACCTTGATAGTGGTTGCTCTCATCACATGACGGGCAATAAAGAATTATTTACAACCCTATCAAAGATTGAAAGAGGCAATGTCTCCTTTGGTGGTGGTGAGAAAGGTAAAATTATAGGTATTGACAATATTGGTAAGGTACCTTCTCCCATAATTGAGGATGTTTATTTTGTTAAAGGACTAAATCACAATATCTTTAGCATTAGTCAATTACGTGACAAAAGCTTTGATATTTCTTTTAAACTGGATAAATGTATTGTTAGCATGAATAATAAAATTGTTTTTGTTACTTTTAGAAGATCTAATGTTTATATTTTTGAGATGAATAAGCTAATAGATCAAGATGTTAAGTGCATTGCCGCGGTGGATGGAGATCCTTGGATTTAGCACAAGAGACTTGGACATGTTAATATGAAGCTTATGTCTAAGCTATCCAAGAAGAATTTAGTAAGAGGGTTACCAAATCTATTTTATATTAAGGATTCTACTTGTGAGGAATGCATCAAGGGTAAACAAATAAAAACTTCCTTCAAATCCATAAATGAGGTATCCACTTCTAAACCTTTACAATTATTGCATCTTGATCTCTTTGAACCCATGCGTGTTGCCTCTCTAGGAGGCAAACACTATGTTTTTGTTATTGTTGATGATTTTTCTTGTTTTACATGGGTAATTTTTCTTGATAATAAAGATGAATATTTTGAAGAGTTTTCTCATTTTGTAAAAAAATTGAAAATAAAAAAGATTTAAAAGTTGTTAAAATTAGAAGTGATTATGGTGGAGAATTTCAAAACAAATTCTTTAATGATTTTTATGTTCATCATAGTATAACACATGTGTTTTCCGCTCCTAGAATACCTTAACAAAATGGTGTTGTTGAACAGAAAAATAGATCCATACAAGAGATGACACACACAATGATAAACTCTTATGATTTGCCAAAATAGTTTTGGGGGAAGTCGTTAATACAACTTGCTACGTTTTAAATCGTGTTTTGATTAGACATTCTTTTAAGAAAACTCCTTATGAACTCTTTTTTGGCAAAACTCCACATATTGGATACTTTCGTATCTTTGGTTGTAAATGCTTTATTTTAAATACTAAAGACCACCATGATAAATTTGATTCAAAAATTGATATTGGGATATTTTTGGGATATTCTCCTAGAAGCAAGGCTTATAGAGTTTTCAACAAGCGAATACTCGTTGTTGAAGAGTCTATAAACATTACTTTTGATGAATCTAATATTGGTTTGCAAGAAAATTTTCCTAGGGATGATGATGAGTTTGAGGAAGGAATGGAGCTCTTACAACTAAATGATAAATCCTCAACAAACGCACCAATTGATGGGAAGAATATAAATGAACAAACTCAAGAAAAACTCCCAAAGGCTTGGAAGTTTTCACCAGATCACCCTAAAGACCAAATTATAGGGAGTCCATCCAAAGGCCTTTTTACTCACTCAAAAGCAATGAGCGAATGTGGTAATATAGCCTTTTTATCCCAAATAGAACCTAAACGTATTGATGATGCTTTAAAAGAAGAGTTTTAGATTTTAGCTATGCGTGAAGAGTTGAATAACTTTCAAAGAAATAATATTTGAAAATTAGTTCCTAGACTAAATAATACTTCTATTATTGGAAATAAATGAGTTTTTATAAATAAGCTTGATGAGTTTGGCATGCCCAAGGATACAATCAAGTGGATGATATTATTTTTGGTGCCACTAATGAATCTTTATGCAATGACTTTTCTAAAGTAATACAAGATCAATTTGAGATAAGTATGATGGGAGAGCTCACCTTTTTTCCCGGCCCCTAAGTTAAACAATCCAATGATGGCATCTTCGTATCACAAAGCAAATATGCTAGGGAGTTGGTAAAAAAATTTGGGATGGAAAGTTCAAAACATGCCCTAACTCCAATGAGCACCAACATCAAGTTGGATGCGGATGAAAGAGATGAAAACGTAGATCAAAAGCTATATCCAGGTATGATAGGTAGTCTTCTTTATCTCACCGCTAGTAGGCGACATCATGTTTAGTGTTTGTGCATGTGCACATTTTCAAGCTTCTCTTAAAAAAATCTCATTTGGTTGCGGTTAAAAGAATTATTAAATGCATCAATGGCACCTTAGAACTTAGTTTGTTTTATCCTAAAAATATATCTTTTAATCTTTGTGGCTATTGTGATGCCGACTTTGCCGGTTATAGGGTGGACCGTAAAAGTACGAGTGGTACTTGTTAATTTTTGGATAACTCACTTGTATCTTGGGCATCCAAGAAACAAAATTGTGTTGCTTTGTCCACGATGAAAGCGGAATACATTACCACCGGCTTATGTTGTGCATAACTTTTATGGATAAAACAAAATTTGGTTGATTTTGATTTACACTTTCATGATATAAATTTTTTTTGTGATAATACTAGTGCTATCAATATCTCAAAAAGCTCAGTTTTGCATTCTAGAACCAAACATATAGATGTAAGGCATCACTTCTTGCGTGATCATGTTGAACGGAAAGATATTTCCCTTGTTTATATTGACACCAAATCTCAATTAGCGGATATCTTTACCAAACCCCCTTGTGAAGTTGATTTTTGCCGTATTAGAAATGAATTAGGCATGTGCATCCTTTTAAAAAATATCTTTTTGTCTATTTTGTTTTATTCTTTGCTCTACCATTGTCATATTTTTTCTTGATCCTACAATGTCAAGCCATGCTTATGCACGCACGGGTACTAAGAGGAGTGTAGAGGTGAGAGACCAGTGTCGTCCCAATAGCAGTGAGGTAGGTGGTAATGCTTAGAGGTAGGTCATAATTCGTAACACTTGAGGGAGGCATGGGTTGGCCAACACTTGAGGTGCATTTGTGTGGGCTTTTTTAGCATGCATATTGTCCTTATTCTACCCTATTTTTAATGGTGACAAAGGGGGAGAGAAATCTCCTTATTTGTGCACACTATAAGGGGGAGCCATATAGATAGGGGGAGCAACTATATATAAGCCAAATAATCTATTTTTACTTGCTCTTGCATAATGATTGTTTATCATCATCAAATAGGGGGAGATTGTTAGATCCTTTGTTTTGATGATGATTTACAAACATCATTATTGATGCTAATTGTTTATTGAGCTATATTGTAGATCACATATCATTAGCACCTTATATGGAGGATTGGATGGAAAATGAGCTATACCGACAATATCCAAGGAGGTGGAGGCAAAGTGATGAAGTAATGTTTTCAAGAGCACCATATGCATTAGAAGCTTCATCTACTCAAGAGCAAATATCATGACTCAAGTCATGTATTTCTATGTGAGGGATATTTGCTATTTTATTTTTCTCTCTAGTACTTAATGTAGGCAAGTAGTTTGTTGATTACATTTGAAGCTCATGGGATATCACACTTGCACACTTTCAAAACTCGTATTTTGGTACTTTTGTATCACACTTGCACACTTTCAAAACTCGTATTTTGGTACTTTTGCTAAAATGATGATTTTCACACATACAAGGACCTTTTTGTAAAATTCCTTTTCAAACAAGTTTATCAAAATGTTTATAAATTATTCCCAAAGTTTTACATTTTTTGGAGTTTATTTACTATTTTTAACAGAGCATTGAAACTCAATTTCAAAATCGATTCAGGCTGATAACCTGTTATCAGTCAACTGACCAATCGACTGATGACATCAGTCGACTGATGTGTCGACTGATGAATCTACCTGCAATCATCAAAAGTTTCTATTTTGTTTTGATCGACTGACCAGTCGACTGACGAGTTGTCAGTCGACTGAAAATGATCGTTAGTCGACTGATGAGCTGGTATTTGAATACAATGTTCATCTCATTAGTCGACTGATGATTCCCGTCAGTCGACTGATAAGCAGTCTAACAACTAGTTTTTCTCAGAATCTGTTTCTCGATTTTTGGGGGATTTCCACTGGTTCTTTGGGGTTTTGGCTTTTGTCTTCTCTTCCTATAAATACCCAACATCCCCAACTACTTCAGTAACCAAGCTTTCATTACAAATATCTTGTGTTTGAGTTTATTGTTTTCAAAGAGCTACAACTTTCATTTGCTTTCACTATTTCAAAGCCCACATCCCAAGCTTTAATTGCAATCTTATCTCTTGCCACAGGGCTACTGTAAAGAGAGAGTTTCTCTTCGATTTTCTACTGTTGTGAGCTTGATCTCGTGGAGATGTATTGTGTGGTTGTGAGATCTCGATAAAGATCGTTGTGTAGAAGAAGTTTCGGTTTATAAACCGGGTGTGTAGTGGATTTCTCCTCGAGAGTGGGGAGCGGGGACGTAGGTCAGCAGACCGAACTTCATGAACATATCGTGTGTCATCAATTGGCTAACTTTCTCTATCCCTACTCTCATCTATTGTCATTGCATTTCATATTTGTGTGTGGTTTGTTAGAATATCTTTTAATTGCATATTATTTATCCATAAACCCTATTCACCCCCTTTAGGGCCTTTCAGCTTCTTCACTTCGGCTTTGATTGCCTCCATGATTTATGGACGAAACCGTCTTTGCTGTTGCTTGATAGGTTTTGCATCCGGTTTGATATTGAGACGATGCATGACTACTTGTGAGTCTAAGCCAGACATGTCGTTATAGTTCCAGGCGAAGACGTTATTATATTTCCAGGTGAGAGATATAAGGTCTTCTATCTCCGGAGGAGGTAAGCTATCATTTATAAATATTGGCTTTGGGTTGGCCTCATCCCCCATATTTACTTGGAGCACTTTGTCCTCAGTGGGTGGTTCGCGTTGTTCAAACTGACGACTCCATTGGGTACTAACATGACGATCCCATGCTTCATCATAAAGTGGGATCTGGTCATCCTCTTTAATTTTGACGGGTTCAGCTGTAACCATGTTGACTGTAAAATTTTTAAACACAACCCTTATGCTGATATCCGAATCCCTCATTGAGGATGTTGTTGATGAATCGGCGGAGTGAATCTCTTTGGATTCTTCTCCAGAGTCAAAACATAGTTCTGACGAAGAGGAGATATAACCCAGCCCTTTTCGAGTTTTATTAAAATAACCGTCGGGCTTTCCTTTGGGAACAAAAGGTCGCGTGGGCATCTTTCATCCTTTGCCGAAATTCAAGCCTTCCTTGCGAGTGAAGTCATAACCCATATTGTCCATTATACGCATCAGTATCGGATTATAGTACTAGAATTGAGGAGCAAGCTCATCTTCATCTGATCCGTCCCATAGCGTACGCAGAGGTTGATCGATCCTTCAGAAGATAATATCTTTCTGATTATTATCTTGGGTTGGTACGATAAAGAAGGCTCGCGAGGACTCGATCGTTTGTTTGTCTGTTACAAATGACGAATGCATAGGCAAGTGTAAAGAAGAGCTATTATACAACCCTGCAACTAGATTGTTAGACTCATCATGACTAGACTCTGAACTAGACAACATGTAAGCAAAGTGAAAGTCTTTATTCATGACAAATTCATCCGCTTCGTCAGTGTCGACTACATCGAGGCCTTCGTAGCCGATTACAATGGGTTCAATATCGTTCAAGATAAGACCCTCGTTGTACTCTGACTCACTATCGTCCTCGTTACTGCTACCAGGTTCCTCAACTAGAGGTTCGTCCCCCGATTCAAAGTCCTAGTAAAGTAAAGAGTCAGTGAAGTAGTTTTTGATTCCTCTGAAGGGTCACTTTTCGACAAACACTGTCTTCACCTGGTCGTAGTCGTCCACATACTTCATGCACTATCCGGTTGCTATGGATCCATGACTGACCCAAAAGCATGTTATAGGAGGGTTCTACGTCGATCACGTAGTAGGTAACTTTCGTCTTCATGTCGTCCAGCCAGCATTTGAGGCGAATCTTTCCTAACGGTCAGGTTCCAGTGGCGTTAAAGCCAAAGATGGTTGTAGTTGTCACAAACAAGTGACTCTGAGGTATCCCTAAGTGTTTGATGAGTTTCAGAGGGACAATACTCAAAGCAGATCCTGGATCCACTTGGATTCTGTCCACTCAGGATGAGTTAATGTATCCAATGAAGTACAGAGGTCGGTATTAAGCCGTACTCTTGATAAGCATATCATTAGGTGTAAAGGTTATGCGGGGGATTTGTTGTTTAGATACCTGGAAACATTGTGGACACCTATTTTTTTGCCTCTTCTTTGGGTGTAGGTAGGAAATACGTTGCAAAAGCCTCAGAGTCAGCTATCGCTTTTCGTAGAACTTTTCAGGTAGACTTGGATAGGCATAGGAGCTCGTACAAGGTGATTCTGGTCAGCATATTAGTCAGCTGTGTGAGCATATCAAACAAAAAGGGTCGACTGCTTGAACTAGCAGGAATCTTCTTCATGATGGAGGAGTCGAGCAGTCTCCTCCTTCGTCCAACTCCCCCTCTTCCTTGCCTAGATTGAGTCCCCCTCCAAGTGCATCCACCTCCACCAACTCATCCAGACACTTGGCTACCATGGGAGGATAGTGGAAGCGATTGGGTGGGTTCCTCATCTCGGCCAGAAGCTACGCTGACAGATAGTCATACTCGGCCTTGCAGGAGATCGCCACGCGGTGAGGCTCTGACTCAAGATAGTCATTGTGGCTTTGGGCCACCGCCAGAGACTCCTACAAGTTAGCGACCTCCCCTTGAAGCTTGGTGAGCTCCGCATGCTGCTCATCCATCTGATGCCTCGCATGCATCGCCGCCTCCTTCTCCATCTCGAACTACACCATAGCATGGTCCCTCTCTCGGAGAGCCTCATCTAGCCTCCCGACCTTCCTATTGCTCTCCTCTAGCTCTTGCCTAAGCCTGCCGACCTCGAAATCTCTTGGAGCTGGCGTCTCCATAACCCGTTCCGAGTCGACCCCTCTGCCAGCTCTCAAGGAAACAACCTCCCCCAAGAGCCTGAGATATAAGTCCGGATCTGCTCCATCCAACTGTATATCTCCTACTCCACCAACACTCCCCAGACTAAGTAGCTTCGAAGACATATGTAGAGACCGATGTAGGCATCAAAAATTGCCTATAGTTCTCCACAACCAGTTCAGTGTTAACGAGCGATGATGAACGTCACCATCCAATCCACATGAGCCTAATCGACGTCGACGAACGACTGAAGTGAATCGACGAGTTACATGAGCGGATAGGACTTCGGAATCACGAAGACCCGGACCAATCGGGAAGCCCGGCACTGTTCACAAAAAGGACAACGCCCTTCATGCCTTGACCACTCTACAGATAATCCAATCACCAGAGCGGGTCAAACTCTTCGTCGCGCATCCAACGCACCCGGAATCACTCAAATCCGAATCCGGACGAAGAATATACAGGGGAACCAACAAAACACCTAAACGGAGTCTCGGCAAGCTCGAAACACCCGAGGGGTGTCTTGGCAAAACCAAGACACCCAAGGGGTGTCTCGGCGAGGAAGGAGTCGGGGTTTTCTAAGAGAGCGGCGAAGCCCTGCCGGATCGAGGAGTGAGCGAGCCTTCTGCAGCAAAGGAGCCTCCTTCTTCATTCCCCTTTCTATTTTCCTTAGTGTTGCCCCTTAGCGGTGATACTAAGTAGAGCGAATATCTCGATTACCCGAGATAGGAGCTATAAACTTCTAAGATCTCACGCAGATCGACGAAGTTCAGAGTTTCTAAAATCCCCCCGCGGATAGACGAAACTCTGCCCGATTTTCTCGGACCAGATCTGAGTGCCCCGGTGGTCCACGGATATCAACATCCCCGTCACAGGCAAAAGACCCACGCAAGCAAGAGATGACAAACAGATCTTGCGTTTGTTTGAAAAGAGTTGTATCTATTTTGTTTTCATTGTGTACCGGTCTTATAAAAAGGCTATCTTTTTATTTCATTGTAACGATTGAAGTTGTAATGAATGCAGCAATGAATACAGCAACTTTTTCCGCAAACAGACTGGCGACCACAGTGGGAGCCAACGGCATCGCAACCGACGCCGTCGTGACGCAACCAGCACTCAAGATCGGGGTGAATGAAGATCACGAGCTCGATCAACAACGGTTCAAAGAAGGCCTCTCTTCCTCCTCCTCCAGATCCGCCTCTCCAAACGGGTACAGAAAGGTAACCTCTTTCATAAATGTTTGCAGGTCCTTCGGTTCGAAAATCCAAGACCCCGTTGCCGCCTCTGCACTTGCACCACGCGACGTCCCCACGTCGTCCAACCTGGTCGAGATCGCAGATCCGGATTCCTCTTCCACCGAGGAGATGGATTCTGAAGACGCTCCAGCATTATCAAAGAGAGCGCGACAAAGACGGCGTCAACATCTTGCTCGACAGCTGGTTGAGGCTTTGGAGCCAATGGATGGGATCCGCTATAACGTGGATCTAAAATCCAGGCAACGCCAGGAGCAACAACGGCAAACAACCAGCCCCTCCTCCGAAGCAGAAACGAACAAATGGGTTCATGTCAGAAGAACCCGTTCTACTCTCGAGGAGCGAATCCAGAAGCGCCGCGCCTTGCGTGCGCATGCCCGAGCCCTGGTCCAAAAAGCACGAGAAATGCTAAAGGGAGAGGCAGTTAAGAGATCGCCGAAATCCGAACGAGTTTGGATGCCGAAGGCCAAATCAACGCCTGAGGTAAAAGCAGGTAATATTGCTCTCCACCCTTCGTCAATTTCAGACCCCGAGCCTCCGGTAAAGCCCCACCGCAGCGTGGATTTCCCCGAGCTCAAGAATCCTCCGAAGGATCGTATCGGTGCTCTACCCGAGAATCGAGGAAAAGCGCTTGTTAAGGAGAGCTCGAGATCATCAAACGCAAGCCAATACCCGGACTGGGGGTCGTACGCGACCTCCTAACAAACGGATTCCTACAACGGCCAGCTCGGCGGTGTGTGCAAAAGACCAAGAGCCCGTCAAGGTTTCACCCTCACAAAGGAGTGATTCCAAACGTGCGACTCTTGTGGAGGCCAACAAGGCAATGTTTACTCAGAAGAAGACGCGTCGGACAGACGAACGCGTTATACCTGAGAACCCCTGTGAGCAGCCGATAGGTTACTCCGACGGCAAAGTCAGTGAGTTGCGGAGACCCCATGGGACCAGCCGATAGGTTACTCCGACGGCAACGTCGATGAGTTGTACTATCAGGCTGAGGGTGTGGATGAATCTCGAAAGAGAAACACCCGGGAAGCGGATTCTCACTGTCCGTGTACCAAAATTATCAGGGCAGTATTATCAGCCTGTAGCTGCCCCAAGACCGCTCCACAGAGGGTCTCGATATTCGAGGGAATCTCAGAAGTTACCATCAACATGGTCAACAAAGGAAAGTCCCCAATCATTTCAGGTGGTTTCGACCCTAATTTCTCTTTAGGAAGCAGGGTCAATTCGGGAACAGCTCAGCTTCAGCTAGAAGCCGTCAGATATGACAATTACTGTGGGGTCCATGAAGGAGTACATTCTGATGACGAACTCTCGGATTCCTATTCCGCTCTCGCTTCTGACGAGACAACATCTAGCATAGGACAAGCTCGAGAGGTGCTCATGGTCAACACCGAACAGATAGCCAAAATCATTGAAGAGGCCCTGGCTAAGCAGAAGGAAATCTTCAAGTTTGAAATGGAAATGGCTATGCAAGAGATGAGACAAATGCACGATCAGCGAATCCGAGCTTTGTCAAATCAGCTAGTGGAATCCCAACGCGTAACCTTAGGTCAACGCCGGACAGCGCGTTGCGACAAAAGTCAACACGTGACGACGAAAGTCAACACGTGACGACAAAAGCCAACCTACGCGGTTCAAAACCCTAAGGTGGACGCCGGTCAACGCGTAACCTTAGGTCAACGCCGGACAGCGCGTTGCGACAAAAGTCAACACGTGACGACGAAAGTCAACACGTGACGACAAAAGCCAACCTACGCGGTTCAAAACCCTAAGGTGGACGCCGGTCAACGCGTAACCTTAGGTCAACGCCGGACAGCGCGTTGCGACAAAAGTCAACACGTGACGACGAAAGTCAACACGTGACGACAAAAGCCAACCTACGCGGTTCAAAACCCTAAGGTGGACGCCGGTCAACGCGTAACCTTAGGTCAACGCCGGACAGCGCGTTGCGACAAAAGTCAACACGTGACGACGAAAGTCAACACGTGACGACAAAAGCCAACCTACGCGGTTCAAAACCCTAAGGTGGACGCCGGTCAACGCGTAACCTTAGGTCAACGCCGGACAGCGCGTTGCGACAAAAGTCAACACGTGACGACGAAAGTCAACACGTGACGACAAAAGCCAACCTACGCGGTTCAAAACCCTAAGGTGGACGCCGGTCAACGCGTAACCTTAGGTCAACGCCGGACAGCGCGTTGCGACAAAAGTCAACACGTGACGACGAAAGTCAACACGTGACGACAAAAGCCAACCTACGCGGTTCAAAACCCTAAGGTGGACGCCGGTCAACGCGTAACCTTAGGTCAACGCCGGACAGCGCGTTGCGACAAAAGTCAACACGTGACGACGAAAGTCAACACGTGACGACAAAAGCCAACCTACGCGGTTCAAAACCCTAAGGTGGACGCCGGTCAACGCGTAACCTTAGGTCAACGCCGGACAGCGCGTTGCGACAAAAGTCAACACGTGACGACGAAAGTCAACACGTGACGACAAAAGCCAACCTACGCGGTTCAAAACCCTAAGGTGGACGCCGGTCAACGCGTAACCTTAGGTCAACGCCGGACAGCGCGTTGCGACAAAAGTCAACACGTGACGACGAAAGTCAACACGTGACGACAAAAGCCAACCTACGCGGTTCAAAACCCTAAGGTGGACGCCGGTCAACGCGTAACCTTAGGTCAACGCCGGACAGCGCGTTGCGACAAAAGTCAACACGTGACGACGAAAGTCAACACGTGACGACAAAAGCCAACCTACGCGGTTCAAAACCCTAAGGTGGACGCCGGTCAACGCGTAACCTTAGGTCAACGCCGGACAGCGCGTTGCGACAAAAGTCAACACGTGACGACGAAAGTCAACACGTGACGACAAAAGCCAACCTACGCGGTTCAAAACCCTAAGGTGGACGCCGGTCAACGCGTAACCTTAGGTCAACGCCGGACAGCGCGTTGCGACAAAAGTCAACACGTGACGACGAAAGTCAACACGTGACGACAAAAGCCAACCTACGCGGTTCAAAACCCTAAGGTGGACGCCGGTCAACGCGTAACCTTAGGTCAACGCCGGACAGCGCGTTGCGACAAAAGTCAACACGTGACGACGAAAGTCAACACGTGACGACAAAAGCCAACCTACGCGGTTCAAAACCCTAAGGTGGACGCCGGTCAACGCGTAACCTTAGGTCAACGCCGGACAGCGCGTTGCGACAAAAGTCAACACGTGACGACGAAAGTCAACACGTGACGACAAAAGCCAACCTACGCGGTTCAAAACCCTAAGGTGGACGCCGGTCAACGCGTAACCTTAGGTCAACGCCGGACAGCGCGTTGCGACAAAAGTCAACACGTGACGACGAAAGTCAACACGTGACGACAAAAGCCAACCTACGCGGTTCAAAACCCTAAGGTGGACGCCGGTCAACGCGTAACCTTAGGTCAACGCCGGACAGCGCGTTGCGACAAAAGTCAACACGTGACGACGAAAGTCAACACGTGACGACAAAAGCCAACCTACGCGGTTCAAAACCCTAAGGTGGACGCCGGTCAACGCGTAACCTTAGGTCAACGCCGGACAGCGCGTTGCGACAAAAGTCAACACGTGACGACGAAAGTCAACACGTGACGACAAAAGCCAACCTACGCGGTTCAAAACCCTAAGGTGGACGCCGGTCAACGCGTAACCTTAGGTCAACGCCGGACAGCGCGTTGCGACAAAAGTCAACACGTGACGACGAAAGTCAACACGTGACGACAAAAGCCAACCTACGCGGTTCAAAACCCTAAGGTGGACGCCGGTCAACGCGTAACCTTAGGTCAACGCCGGACAGCGCGTTGCGACAAAAGTCAACACGTGACGACGAAAGTCAACACGTGACGACAAAAGCCAACCTACGCGGTTCAAAACCCTAAGGTGGACGCCGGTCAACGCGTAACCTTAGGTCAACGCCGGACAGCGCGTTGCGACAAAAGTCAACACGTGACGACGAAAGTCAACACGTGACGACAAAAGCCAACCTACGCGGTTCAAAACCCTAAGGTGGACGCCGGTCAACGCGTAACCTTAGGTCAACGCCGGACAGCGCGTTGCGACAAAAGTCAACACGTGACGACGAAAGTCAACACGTGACGACAAAAGCCAACCTACGCGGTTCAAAACCCTAAGGTGGACGCCGGTCAACGCGTAACCTTAGGTCAACGCCGGACAGCGCGTTGCGACAAAAGTCAACACGTGACGACGAAAGTCAACACGTGACGACAAAAGCCAACCTACGCGGTTCAAAACCCTAAGGTGGACGCCGGTCAACGCGTAACCTTAGGTCAACGCCGGACAGCGCGTTGCGACAAAAGTCAACACGTGACGACGAAAGTCAACACGTGACGACAAAAGCCAACCTACGCGGTTCAAAACCCTAAGGTGGACGCCGGTCAACGCGTAACCTTAGGTCAACGCCGGACAACGCGTTGCGTCAAAAGTCAACACGTGGCGACGAAAATCAACACGTGATGACAAGAGCCAACCTACGCGGTTCAAAACCCTAAGGTGGACGCCGGTCAACGCGTAACCTTAGGTCAACGCCGGACAGCGCGTTGCGACAAAAGTCAACACGTGACGACGAAAGTCAACACGTGACGACAAAAGCCAACCTACGCGGTTCAAAACCCTAAGGTGGACGCCGGTCAACGCGTAACCTTAGGTCAACGCCGGACAGCGCGTTGCGACAAAAGTCAACACGTGACGACGAAAGTCAACACGTGACGACAAAAGCCAACCAAAACCCTAAGGTGGGCGCCGGTCAACGCGTAACCTTAGGTCAACGCCGGACAGCGCGTTGCGACAAAAGTCAACACGTGACGACGAAAGTCAACACGTGACGACAAAAGCCAACCTATGCGGTTCAAAACCCTAAGGTGGACGCCGGTCAACGCGTAACCTTAGGTCAACGCCGGACAGCGCGTTGCGACAAAAGTCAACACGTGACGACGAAAGTCAACACGTGACGACGAAAGTCAACCCACGCGGTTCAAAACCCTAAGGTGAGCGCCGGTCAACGCGTAACCTTAGGTCAACGCCGGACAGCGCGTTGCGACAAAAGTCAACACGTGACGACGAAAGTCAACACGTGACGACAAAAGCCAACCTATGCGGTTCAAAACCCTAAGGTGGACGCCGGTCAACGCGTAACCTTAGGTCAACGCCGGACAGCGCGTTGCGACAAAAGTCAACACGTGACGACGAAAGTCAACACGTGACGACGAAAGTCAACCCACGCGGTTCAAAACCCTAAGGTGAGCGCCGGTCAACGCGTAACCTTAGGTCAACGCCGGACAGCGCGTTGCGACAAAAGTCAACACGTGACGACGAAAGTCAACACGTGACGACGAAAGTCAACCCACGCGGTTCAAAACCCTAAGGTGAGCGCCGGTCAACGCGTAACCTTAGGTCAACGCCGGACAGCGCGTTGCGACAAAAAGTCAACCCCCAGTGATTCAGAACCCTAAGCCAGCACAATGTGGCGGAGGTAGTTCAAAGTCAACTCAATGACACGAGCCAAACTCAATTCATCAGCTGCAGACTCGAGACTCCGACGACGGCCAGACGATAAACGCAGCGCCGGAAGAACCTCGGCTATTCGTCAAAGCATCGGATAGATCGAAAATCGAAAGAGTCAAGAGTTGAAGCTAACTACGCCGACTGAAGGCCAGATCAATCACATCCAAAGTATTCCAGCCTCTTCTATAAAAGAAACGAGTCAGGAACACTTTGGAGGGGGTATCTGTAGGCATCAAAAATTGCCTATAGTTCTCCACAACCGGTTCAGTGTTAACGAGCGACGATGAACGTCACCATCCAATCCACATGAGCCTAATCGACGCCAACGAACGACTGAAGTGAATCGACGAGTTACATGAGCGGATAGGACTTCGGAATCACGAAGACCCGGACCAATCGGGAAGCCCGGCACTGTTCACAAAAAGGACAACAACACCTCAAACGGAGTCCCGGCACACCGAAATACCCGAGGGGTGTCTTGGCAAAACCAAGACACCCCAGGGGTGTCTCGGCCAAGCCGAGACACCCTAGGGTGTCTCGGCCATAGCCGAGACACCAAGGGGTGTCCGCACCCCTTGGTGGTCCTCTAGACCCCCTTGCCCCCTCCTAAAGCCTATAAATAGCCCCTTTGAGGGTGTCTCGGCCATGGCCGAGACACCCCAAGGGTGTCTCGGCCATAGCCGAGACACCAAGGGGTGTCCGCACCCCTTGGTGGTCCTCTAGACCCCCTTGCCCCCTCCTAAAGCCTATAAATAGCCCCTTTGAGTGCCTTGATGAAGGAGGAGTTTTGGAGAGCCTTGGCGAAGCCCTGCTGCAGTGGAGAGTGCCCGTGTGCTTCAACGAGAGGAGGAGTGGTCTACATCAGCCTTCATCGCCCGTCAGATCCTTAGTATTGGCCTTAGCGTTGATACTAAGAAGAGCTATTACCTCGCTTTAGCCGAGGTATACGCTTATAGCTTCTAGATCTCACGCGGATCGACGAAGCTCTGCTTCTATATCCCTCCGCGGATAGACGAAGCTCTGTCCGATTTATCCGGATCAGAAAGTTTCTAGATCTCACGCGGATCAACGAAACTCTGTCCGATTTATCAGGACCAGATCTGAGTGCCCCGGTGGTCCACGGATATCAACGTCCCCGTCACAGGCAAAAGACCCACGCAAGCAAGAGATGATGAACAGATCTTGCGTTTGTTTGAAAAGAGTTGTATTTATTTTGTTTTCATTGTGTACCGGTCTTATAAAAAGGCTATCTTTTTGTTTCATTGTAACGATCAAAGTTGTAATGAATGCAGCAATGAATACAGCAACTTTTTCCGTAAACAACCGACATTGGGAAACCCTTGAAGGAACGCCTCATCCTAAGGGAGCCAAAACTGCTCAACCGCCTTCGACTGAGTCACGCGAGAACTAAGAACTGTTCCCGTGACTTCAAGGTGGTGAGGGGATTGGTGAAGATGCTCTGGGTCAAGCTCTCGTGTATGTTGAGGGCCGACCCCTAAAGTCCTGATGAGATACTGCCTCATCTTATCCTATTCTTCCTCCACAATCTCAGCGACGCGGTGTGCATAGGATACTCTAGCCCTACAAGAGGTGTCGTCTCCTCTTCGACTGGCTCTTTCCCACGACGAGTTGACTTGCTGCTATGAACGGACGACACCTCTTCTCCAGCAAAGGCTCTAGCCTCGGCTCCCTCTTCTTAAGGAGCCTCGACTGGTTCTCCTAGGGCCGACTCGTCCAGATGGATGACATCGGTCTCGGCCATCTCGGTCGCCGCTTGAGTTTCTTGTTCCTCATCTTCCCTCCGAGGCCACCTCCTCCATCTATGGACGAGGGTGGGATCAGGCTCCTTGCCTGGCGAAGACGCTTCACGGGCCTAGCAGACAGCCCCTCCTGGGGATCAGCCAAAGTAACAGCCGGCACCATCACCGCTTCTGCTGTCCCTAAGATTAGGGCTGAAGCCCTCTCCTGGTCCTTGGCAGAAGGAGGCACTACCGATACATGGACAACCGACAAGACCAAGCTGTCAAGCAGATGGTCGACTCGATGAGAGCCAACATACACCTTGATCTGGTCAAGCGCATCCCTCTTGGCATCGAGCAAGTGACTCTCCATGAGCTCCTCCCTCCTTATTTCGGGTCAGTTAGAGAAGCCCAACTCCAGGTCGTCCCTCACGACCCAGACAAACTTTTCTTTTCAGTCCTTATAGGAGTCAGGAAGGCCGGTGATGAGCTTGAACTTCCCTACCATTTGAAAATGATAGTGGGGTTCAGTCTGGTTCACCTTCACAGACACCACTCGGACCAAGACCCACAAGGATGGCTTTATTGCCAACCAGTGGCAGATCACCACAAACGCCACCAGGATAGTGATGGC
The DNA here is from genome assembly GCF_001876935.1 of Asparagus officinalis. Lineage (NCBI taxonomy): Eukaryota > Viridiplantae > Streptophyta > Magnoliopsida > Asparagales > Asparagaceae > Asparagus > Asparagus officinalis. Next base: position 62,300 of record NW_017972540.1, on the reverse strand, counting down.
GTTCGGCTTCATCTGCACCGGTGATATCCATAGCACCGTGAACACTTGATGGAGGAAGGGGTACATAGGCAGCCGCAGACCGTACTCTGAGTGCCTCGGGTACAGGGGATCCCGGTCCGGCCCATAGTCGTAAACAGCCTCTGACCTTGTCGGGGCCATCAGATCATACTCCTGAGGGATATCAAACCTCTTGTGGAGCGCCTTCATTTGTGCCTAGTTTACTTTGGAGTGGAGCCCCGCTAGGAGAGCTCGTCAATCAACAGGATCAGATGTCATCGAAGATTGTAAAAATAATCACCAGAGAAAGATGAACGAGAAAGGTATTGAGTTTTCTAAAGGGAATTTCAAAAGTTAATAACCGTCATCCCTCTGGCTTTAGCTCTACATATAGGCAGCTGAACCCACAACTGCCAGAATCTGGACCGTCGGATCAAATTTTGGCCAACGTCCGAGGCTAATTATCAAAATTCGAAGTGGCATCTCAAAGATTGAGGCATAGCCCACTCACCTCGAATAGCCCACAATCTGCCAAAAAAAATGAAGATGTGGCAGTCAAAAAGAATCTGGAATGACGTCAGCCACGCTAATCTGAAGAGACTTTTCAGTTCCCTCATTTAATGCACACCCACGTCCATCCAAAGCGACTCTCATTTCACTTGAACCTAGCTAAAGCTAACTCTAGACGAAAGGGGCCAATTGTTATGGTGTTCTCAATCGTCAAAGTGCAACCCTTTGCCAGCAACGGACATGTGTACTTCTGCATGCAATGCCCCAATCAAATTGGCGGCCCAAGACCAACAAGGGTTCCAACTTAGCCGACTTGTTGAGTCAACATTCCTTCATGTCGACTCGAATGGCGGTACTAGTCGGCCCTTCTGTCGAAGACGACTCGCAACAAGCCCACTCGACCAATTATTCGACGGCGGTACTAGTCGGCCCTTCTGTCGAAGACGACTCGCAACAAGCCCACTCGACCAATTATTCGACGCCTCACAAGGACGACTCGAAAGACATTACTTCTCAGCGAAGCTAGAAGACGACTTCAGCCTCAAGCCTCTGACAACATGTCAGCATCGCATTTAATGCTTGGCAGGTGCCATCATACCTCTAGCCTCGATAGCCTTCATAAATCATCGGACCACATCAGCAATGCCATGCCTCAGATCGCTTCACATTTAATGCTGAGGTGATCTCTCCTCCAGTCACCAGCCGACACCTGTAAAGCAGAAGCTGACTCAGCCGTCAGCCCATGCTTCTTCACCGCCACCCTATGCTCGGACACAATGACGGTTCTACCCCTTATACCACCAGTATAAATAGTGATACTATTCTAAATACCAAGGTAAGGCAAAAACACCATTTCTGAGCTACATCTACAAATTCTACTACATACAATAACTTGTAGGATCTGAAATAGATACACTAGAATACTAGAGGGGGGTGAATAGTGTTCTTTTAAAATTTATGCAAAGTAGATTATAAATTGCAAGGAAAAATGGCAATCTCAGAAATTTACAAACACAAACACAAAGATTTATACTGGTTCCACCAATCTGGTGTACATCCAGTCCCCAAACAAATTCCGCTTGAGAGTTTCCACTATGATTTTGAATAAACTTACAAAATCAAAAAGCAAACCTGACTAATTTGCAAGTCCCTGTAAAATTACAACACCAATTGACAAACACCTTACTAATTTACACACCAATCTCTGAACCAAGAGATTAACAACTCTCACAACTTGAGAGAACTTTTGAAGCAACAATTTCAATTCCTATAAGCCTTGATTTGTAGTGTAGTGTAGTAGTGGCTTAGGAATGATTCTAACTTTTGTAAATTGCCTAAACAATAAGTATTTGAATGATGTTCAAAGGCAATTTTAGAAACTTTTCTTTTTCTCAAAATCTGAATATTTTTCACTAGAAAAAAATACACAAAGATCAAAGCTTATGGGTATGTAAGTCTCTACATTTTTTCTGAACAAATAACCTATTTATAGCCATTAAAAAGACAAGTTTTTTGAACTTTAAAAACGTTTAAAATGGCTATAAACAGTCATATATTCAAACTTTAAATTCTGAAAAAACTGTATCTGTAATCGACTACAAGACAGATTAGTCGACTACACTGAGTTTAAACAGACTCTGTGAATTTAGAAAATTTCTCAGTAGTCGACTATAAAGTTCATTAGTCGACTATACTATAATTTGTCAGAAACTTGGAAAATGAATTTTATCTTCAGTATTCGACTATAATGTCAATTAGTCGACTATACTGTAAAATAACAGAAACTTATGTTTCTGTCATAAACTTGAGTAGTCGACTATTATCCATAACAGTCGAGTATATTGTAAATTGACAGAAAGATATATTTAAGACATATACATGAGTAGTCGACTACTATTCTAATTAGTCGACTACTAAAAGTTAGAAAATGATATAAATTAAATGTTTTGACACTCCAATTTTTAACTATAACTCTAATGGTTAACATAGAGGATTTCTATAGTTAACCAACACACTAAGCCTGTGTTAGTGTGTTCTAATATTTATGTGTGTGTGTGTAAGTGATCAAGGCTTGTACAATAATTCTAAGTAAAGAAAATGTAAAATATATTATCTCATATGTTCTTCATCTTCTTCACTTCATAATGCCTTGAATCTCAACTTGTACTTGTTCATATTTTGATATTGAAAGCTGCATATAAGAGTTAGTGCATTTGTATAACACACATTGTATACATTATTATCATCAAAATAATATCATGGAGATATGATAATCAACATTCTCCTCCTTTTTGATGATAACAAATAATTTATGCATAAATATGTATTTTATAACCAAGTTTAAACATTATAAAATAACCATACTTACTCCCCACTGCATATATGCAAATTAGAGTCTATAACAACAATACATAAATATAATATAGATAACCATTTCTCCCCCTTTGTTATCAACAAAAAGAGATAAACAATTATGCTAAATATGACATTATTTCTTCAACATGAGCTAATACTTCAAACAAATCATCCAGATTATGAACATAGTCCATAACTTCACCCATCCAAATAGGTAGGCAAAGACTTGCCATAAAGACCAAAAGTTCCACAATGTTCATCACCATGATCTGTTTAAAATATGTAGCACATATATTAACTATCCAAACAACATCACAGTAAAGTAAACATACAATCAACATACTTGACATTGTAGCAACATAACTAACATATTACATATGTCTTAATAACAACTCACAACTACAAATATCTTGTGGAATTTCTTCTTGATGAGGATGAGGTTCATCTTGAGGATTTTGTTCTTGAATTTCAAAATTTGTTAACTTCATCCTAGTTAGGGCATTGGAATCAAAGAATTCAATGGAACGGACAACAGAATTTTCAGATTGAAGATCCACATAAAATTTGTCAAAGATTTTTGTTAAAAAAAGGCGCCATAAGGAAGAAATCCTCTTGGTATTGTCAGAAGATTGTCAAAGTAAACTTTAGCCCAATTAACTTGGATATTTCTCATTATAGCATATAGTGCTTTTGCTAAGTCTAGGGAAATGAAATAAAAACTCCCAGTTTTTGGAAACAAGTTATACGCTAAGATTCGTGTAATGAACCTAGGAATTGGACGAAATTTGTTTGAATTATTTAAAGGTTTACTATAACCAGGAAGAAATATATGATTTGATAAAAGATCTGAGTCATTCATCCTAATTGACCTAAGAGAGACTCCTTGATAAGGAATATTGAAAAATTTTCCAATTGACTTTGTAGTCAAGTCAATTTCTATTCCTTTAACAAGAGTTTTAAGTTTTTCAGTACCACCAATAGTTCCAACACGTTCTATATTAGTATAGAACAATTGAACAAGAAAAGGATATGTGGGTTTTCTATTTTCAGCAGAGAATAATTCAAGCAATCCCACATTATCAAAATATGATCCAAAGTTTTAGGGAATAAAATCATCAAATTTCACAAATCGTCCTGGAAAAACTTCAAAAGTGGATATTTTGTTAAATTCTTCTAGTAAATCAGGACTTTTTAAGTAAATGATGATTTCATCGTTAACATTAGTATGGATTTGCTTAGCTTTCTTAGCTTTAGACATGATGAGACAGAAAAATAACAGAAGATACAAAGATCAAGTTGAGAATTTTACCACAAACTGTTGAAACCCTAGATTAGTCGACTATAATTTGGTGTAGTCGACTACAGAACCTGACAGACTGCTGAAAAAGATGAACTTGATGAAAATTTTGAGGAGAAAGAAGATGCTCTAACTTGGAATCGATGGGTTCTGAAGAGAGGAAGAAGAAGACTCGGTTTTGGGATAAGTTAGTGGGTAGTTTTTAGGTTTTTATTATTTGTTTTTTTAAAAGAATTTCATTGTATGGTTCAGATTTAACTGTAAAATAAATGAAAGGTGAAGATTTTGTCTTAGATATGTGGCTAGGATTGATAGAGTTAAAAAAAATCTATGGTTGAGATGAATTCTACTTAAATGAAACGGGTATTGGGTTTTGGGTTTAGGGTTTGATTTAAAACAAAATCCAATAAGCTTTAAAACTGTAAAACTGTGAATTCAGTATTAGTAGTCGACTAGTAAGAAAAATAGTCGACTACACTATAATCGACAGAAAGTTACTTTTCAGATTTTGACTCAGAGTAGTCGATTATAGGTGAAATTAGTCGACTACACTGTAAATCATAGAAAAACTTATATGCAATGCTTGTGCATGTAGTCGACTATAGGTCAAATTAGTCGATATTAAGAGTATGTATGCATATGTGTTTGTTTTAAAATTTTAATTTAAATCTTCAATTGAACATATACCTAATTCCCTTCTTAATTTAACATAAATTTCTTCTTTTAAGGGTTTTGTTAATATATCTGCTATTTGTTTATCAGTAGGTATGAATTCTAATGAAATGTCACCTTTGAGCACATGATCACATAAGAAATGATGTCTAATATCAATATGTTTTGTACGTGAATGTTGAATATAATTTTTAGATAAATTAATTGCACTAGAATTGTCACACATTATGGATGATATGGGACAATTTATGCCATAATCAGATAATGTTTGTTTCATCCATAAAATTTGAGCACATGCAAGACTTGTAGCAATATATGCAGCTTCAGTTGCTGATAATGAAACTGAATTTTACTTTTTACTAAACCAAGATACAAGAGAATGTCCTAAGAAATGACATGTTCCACTTGTACTTTTTCTATCGGATTTACATCCGGCAAAATCAGCATCACTATATGAAATTAAATCAAATGAGCTATGTTTTGGATAAAACAAACCATAATTTGTAGTATCTTTAAGATATCTAAAAATTCTTTTCATTGCTTTAAGATGTGATTCTTTAGGATTAGATTGAAATCTAGCACATAAACATACACTAAACATAATATCAGGTCTACTTGCAGTAATGTAAAGAAGTGATCCAATCATACCTCGATAAAGCTTTTGATCAACATTCTTACCATTTTCATCTTTGTCAAGTGATGTAGTAGTACTCATTGGTGTTGGTTTGCTTGTTGTATTTTCCATTCCAAAGCGTTTGAATAAATCTTTTGCATACTTGCTTTGATTGATGAATATTCCTTCTTTCAATTGTTTAATTTGAAGTCCAAGAAAGAAATTCAGTTCACCCATGTGACTCATTTCAAATTCATCCTGCATAGTCTTAGCAAATTCTTGACAAAGATTATTGTTAGTAGAACCAAAAATAATATCATCTACATATATTTGGATTAATAAAATATTTTTATTTATTTTCTTAGTAAATAATGTTGAATAAACTTTTCTAATTTTAAAACCTGAAGTTAAAAGAAACTTCTTTAATCTATCATACCATGCACGAGGTGCTTGTTTAAGACCATATAAAGCTTTCTTAAGTTTAAAAACATGATTTGGAAAACTTTCATGTTCAAAACCTGGAGGTTGTTCTACAAAAACTTCTTCTTTTATAAAACATTTAGAAATACACTTTTAACAACTATTTGAAATAATTTAAAATTCATAAAGCATACAAATACAAGTAAAATTCTAATTGATTCTAAACGAGCAACAGGTGCATAAGTTTCATCATAATCAATTCTTTCTTCTTGATTATAACCTTGAGCAACTAATCTAGCTTTGTTTCTTCATAATCAATTCTTTCTTCTTGATTATAACCTTGAGCAACTAATCTAGCTTTGTTTCTAACAACTTGACCAAATTCATCTAATTTGTTTCTAAAAATCCATTTTGTTCCAATAATAGATTTATTTTGAGGTCTAGGTATAAGATGCCAAGAATTATTTCTAGTAAATTGATTAAGTTCATCTTGCATAGCAATTATCCAAGAATCTTCAAGAAGTGATTCTTTTATATTTTTAGGTTCAATAGCTGAAATAAAAGCAGTATGAGCAATCAAATTAAAATGAGATCTAGTAGTTACTTTATCAGAAATATTTCCAATAACTAAATCATGTGGATGATTTTTAACTTCTACAAAATCTTTAGGTAAATCATTTTGTAAATTATCATCTTTTGTAATATCTAACATTGGAGTATCATGAATAGTATCAATTATATCATCATCATTATTTAAAATAATAGATGGTTTAGAAAAATTTTCATCAAATGAAACATGTAAAGATTCTTCAATAACTAGTGTTCTTTTATTATATATTCTATATGCTTTACTATGATTAGAATATCCAACAAAAATTCCTTCATCAGATTTAGAATCAAATTTATCTAAGTTATCCTTTGTGTTTAAAATAAAACATTTACAACCAAAAACTTTAAAGTAAGATACTTTAGGAATTTTGTTATAAAATAATTCATAAGAGGTTTTCTTTAAAATAGGTCTTAATAAAACTCTGTTTAATACATAACAAGCTGTTGATACAGCTTCTGCCCAAAAAATTTTTGGTAAATTACTATCACACAACATGGTTCTAGCACATTCTTGTAAAGTTCTATTTTTCCTTTCTACAACTTTATTTTGTGGAGCAGCACGAGGAAAAGAAAAAGTATGTGATATACCATGTTTATCACAAAAAATTGCAAATATTCATTTTCAAATTCACCTCCATGATCACTACGTATAGAGATAATAGAAGTAGATTTTTGGTTTTGAATTCTTTTGCAAAATATAGAAAGCTCATTAAAAGCATCATTTTTATGTTTAAAAAAAATTACCCATGTGAATCTAGAATAATCATCAACAAGAAAAGCATCATTTTTATGTTTAAAAAAAATTACCCATGTGAATCTAGAATAATCATCAACAAGAACAAATACATATCTACTTCCATTTAAAGTGTGAATCTAGAATAATCATCAACAAGAACAAATACATATCTACTTCCATTTAAAGATGCTACTCTAGACGGACTAAAAAGATCTATGTGAATTATATCTAGTGGTCTACTTGTAGATATTATATTTTTAGATTTGAAAGAAGATTTGTGCATTTTTCCTTGTTGACAAGCATCACAAAAATTGTTTTTAGAAGACATTTTAGGTAAACCATTTACTGAATCATTTTTAAAAATTTTAGAAATGTGTTTAAAGTTAACATGTCCAAAACGTTTATGCCATAAAATAGAATCATTAGATGATGCAATAAGACAATGTTCATTTGAAATATTTTTCATAGATAAAACATATATGTTATTCTTTCTATGTCCTTTAAAAATAATAGTAATTAAATCAATATCATAAATTAAGCAAGATTCTTTTTCAAAAACAATTTAAAAACCTTTATCACAAAGTTAACTAATACTAAGTAAATTATGTTTAAGACCATCAACTAATAGAACATTATCAATAATAGGTTTGTTTGGATTACCGACAGATCTAATACTGATGACTTTTTCTTTATTGTTATCTCCAAAAGTAACAGTACCACCATCCTTGTTTTGAAAAGATGACAACAATTATATGTTTTCAGTCATATGTTTGGAGTAACCACTATCCAAAATCCACCTATCTTTCTTGGGTACCTAAAATAATGAATATTTACATTTTTAGTACCCATACTACGTTGGGTCATTTAAATTAGCCTTTAGGAAACCAAACCCATGAAGAGTTTGATTTGCCTAAATAGTTAGTTGATAAACAAATATTTTAATAAAATCAGAAATATAAAAATTCTTATGTAAAGAAGATAATTCTTTTGGAACCCAAATAGAAAAGAATTTTGATTTCTTTTTACACAAATTTTCATTTTTATATTCATACAAATCACAAGAAGGTTTTACAAAAAAAATTTTCTTTGATTTATTTTTATTAAATAGAAAACCTAATCATTTTGTCTTTTGTGATTCTTTTTGAAAAGAAAGTATATTATTAAGATTTTCTTTACCTTTATTGAATTTGCTTACATTCAAACATATATCCTCATATTTTGATTTAAAAGAAGAAATATCTTTATCTAAACTATTAATACGAATTTTTAACTCATTACATTCAGATTTTAAATAAATATTTTCTTTAGATAAACTTTCATTTTCTTTAAGCAAAGAATAATTTTCTTCTTTCAATTCAATTACTTGAGAATTAGAATTAGTAGAGGAATCAGAAATTTCTTCAAGTAATCTTTTATTTTCACCTTTAAGAAAATTATGTGAAGTCTTTAATCTCACAAAAGTTTCATATAATTCATTGAAAGCATCTAAAAGTTCTTCATTGTCACTTACTTCATCTTGTGCCATAAAACACATGTGAGCATTTTCCTTTTCTTCAATATTCTCATCTGAAGATGACTCATCACTATCATCCCAAGTGACTGCCATTGCTTTCCTTTTCTTGTTATTTTGAATGTTGTTGAAGTTATTGAAATAACTTAATTTTTGCTTATTCTTCATCATTGGACAATCTTTCTTCATATGACCTGGTTTATTACACTTAAAACAAAGAGGGTTATTTGTAATTGAACTCTTAGATTTAAAATTACCTCATTTTATAAATTTTCGAAATTTTCGTGCAAACATGCCCATTAATTGAACTCTTAGATTTAAAATTACCTCATTTTATAAATTTTCGAAATTTTCGTGCAAACATGCCCATTTCTTCATCATCATCATCTGAATCTTCTTTATCGGAAGTAGTATTGAATGCAAGTACTTTCTTGTTCTTTGTTTCTTCATCATTCTTTCTATCTTCAATTTGAACTTCAAACGCCATAAGATTTCCGATAAGATTTTCAACCGTAAGAGTTGACAAATCATTGGCTTCTTCGATTGCGGTAACTTTCTTTTCCCATTGTGGAGTAAGTGATCGAAGTATTTTTCTTACCATCTCCACTTGTGTGTCTGTTTTTCCAAGACCAATGAGTGAATTTGTGATGTCGGTGAATCTTGTGAACATTTCTCCAATAGTCTTATTTTCCTTCATCTTAAATAATTCGAATCTGTGTACAAGAACAAAAATTTTAGATTCTTTAACTTTATTTGTACCTTCATGAGTTACCTCAAGTGTATGCCAAATATCATATGCAGATGAGGCCGTTGACACCCTATTGAACTCATTCTTGTCAAGTGCACAGAATAGTGTATTCATGGCTTTGGAGTCTAAATTTGCATTGTTTCTTTGAGATGTAGTCCATTCTGAGAAAGGAGTTGTTGGCTTCTCATATTTTGTTTTCACAACGTTCCAAAGTTCATAGCCAATAGATTGAAGGTAAATCTTCATTCAGCACTTCCAATAATTGTAGTTCAATCCATCGAACATTGATGGACGATTTGTAGAGTGACCTTCTTTGAATTGTGATGTATTTGTATATGCCATCTTTCACCTTGCTCTGATACCAAATGTAGGATCTGAAATAGACGACACAGAACACTAGAGGGGGGTGAATAGTATTCTTTTAAAATTTATGTAAAGTAGATTATAAATTGCAAGGAAAAATAGCAATCTCAGAAATTTACAAACACAAACACAAAGATTTATACTGGTTCCACCAATCCGGTGTACATCCAGTTCCCAAGCAAATCCCACTTGAGAGTTTCCACTATGATTTTGAATAAACTTACAAAATCAAAAAGCAAACCTGACCAATTTGTAAGTCAATTTGTAAGTCCCTGCAAATTGCAACACCAATTGACAAACACCTTGCCAATTTGCACACCAATCTCTAAACCAAGAGATTAACACCTCTCACAAATCGAGAGAAACTTTTGAAGCAACAATTTTAATTCCTATAAGCCTTGATTTGTAGTGTAGTGTAGTAGTGGCTTAGGAATGATTCTAACTTCTGTAAATTACCTAAACAATAAGTATTTGAATGATGTTCAAAGGCAATTTCAGAAACTTTTCTTTTTCTCAAAATCTGAATATTTTTCACTTGAAAAAAATGCACAAAGATCAAAGCTTATGGGTATGTAAGTCTCTACATTTTTTCTGAACAAATAACCTATTTATAGCCCTTGAAAAGACAAGTTTTTTGAACTTTAAAAACATTTAAAAATGGCTATAAACAGTCATATATTCAAACTTTAAATTCTGGAAAAACTATATCTGTAATCGACTACAAGACAGATTAGTCGACTACACTGAGTTTAAACAGACTCTGTGAATTTAGAAAATTTCTCAGTAGTAGACTATAAAGTTCATTAGTCGACTATACTGTAATTTGACAGAAACTTGGAAAATGAATTTTGTCTTCAGTAGTCGACTATAATGTTAATTAGTCGACTATACTGTAAAATAACAGAAACTTATGTTTCTGTCATAAACTTGAGTAGTCGACTATTATCCATATTAGTCGACTATATTGTAAATTGACAGAAACATATACTATTATCCATATTAGTCGACTATATTGTAAATTGACAGAAACATATATTTAAGACATATACATGAGTACTCGACTACTATTCTAATAGTCGACTACTAAAAGTTAGAAAATGATATAAATTAAATGTTTTGACACTCCAATTTTTAACTATAACTCTAATGGTTAACATAGGTGATTTCTATAGTTAACCAACACACTAAGCCTGTGTTAGTGTGTTCTAATATTTATGTGTGTGTGTGTGTAAGTGATCAAGGCTTGTACAATAATTCTAAGTAAAGAAAATATAAAATATATTATCCCATATGTTCTTCATCTTCTTCACTTCATAATGCCTTGAATCTCAACTTGCACTTGTTTATATTTTGATATGTTCTTCATCTTCTTCACTTCATAATGCCTTGAATCTCAACTTGCACTTGTTTATATTTTGATATTGAAAGCTGCATATAAGAGTTAGTGCATTTGTATAACACACATTGTGTAAATTGTTATCATCAAAATAATATCATGGAGATATGATAATCAACATAACTCACAGTTCTTCACTTTCCCCACTCAAGTTCACCAGCTGACTTAACCTCAGAGAAACCACGGGGGAACCAGTCTCGGTCCTCTCACGAGCTTCTATCTATGCAGACTTTAGCCACTCAACTCAAAATCGGATATTTGAGGAAGGAAGCAACCCTTCATCAATCTCACCCCCATCCAACCACGGATATAATTGACTGTGTGATCACTTAACATCAACAATACTAATATCCAAGAAAACCTAAATAGTAAAAAGGGTTAATTGCATATTAGTCCCTTAATTATCTCTAATTTCTAAATGGTCCCTTAGATCTCATTATTTGCTTATTACTCCCTTAAATCTTCAACTTTCTTGGCATATAGTCTTTTTGTTAGAAAAATTGTTAACTTCTTTAACTCTAGTTGAGTTAATGTTTAACCCAACAACTCAAGTTACCTTGTTGCCTCTAGAGTATACATTTCTCTCCTATATTTTGGGTTTAGAGGGAAGCTAGCTATGAGATTAATGACCTGAATTTTAGGTTTGGGGGGAGTGTTTGACCATTGGAGAATAAAGAAGATGAGTTTGAG
>NW_017972540.1:49560-50371 GCF_001876935.1 Asparagus officinalis | reverse complement strand
TGGGTATTCTATCTAATTTCATCACATTTAACGGATGTCCTTAATAACACCACCTATCACGAGAGACGGATTGGCAAAAAGCTAAAGATTTGAGGGACCAATAAGCAAATAATAATGAGGGACTCCCTGGCAATTAAAGATGATGTAAGGAGCCAATATGTAATTAACCCAATATAAAAATATTTGGACAAAACACCCTCCACTTCCAATTCTCTCCGATCTGCTCCATCGAAACCATCGGTCCGCGATGTCGGATAGCGTAATGGATCAAACCGAATCCCTAATCCGCAGGCTCGCCCAAACCCTAAACCGCAAAGTCTCCGAGATCGCTTCCCTCCTCATCAACCACAAGGTATCAAAAAACCCTAACCCTAATTTATCAATCAGTTTATCGATCAATCTCGTCAAATGTTTCCTCAATCTTCTGTTATCTCAGCACGCTGGATCGTTTGGAGCTCTCGCTGGATTCGCCATCGCCGTGATCTTCACATGGAAGTTCATGCGATCGCCGCGGGCGAGGCCGAGCAGGAATCGGCCGAAACGGAGGGTTCCGGAGGCCGAAACGGAGGGTGTGAGATTGCAAGACTCGAATTTGAAGGGTTTGGATGTGGTTGAGCCGCCGATCAAGGTAATTGATGGGTTGTTTTTGTTCGGTTTTGGTTTTTGATTGGGTTTGATTTTATGGTGCTCCGTTTGTTGCTTTGTAGCTTAATCTTGGGCAGATTGTGAGGAGGAAGCTCAATGGGGGGAGAAAGGTATGTTTTTTTGTTCACTTAGCAAAGGAATCTTTTTTAATGCTGGTAATCATAGG
>NW_017972540.1:42562-49488 GCF_001876935.1 Asparagus officinalis | reverse complement strand
GTCTTCATTCCACCTGAGTTGCTTTACAAAGAAAATATACACCCCACAACTCTTAAGAGGGAAAATCGGATAATTGGATAGCTGTGTAGTTGTACAGCTTTTCATTGAAACATTATTATGTTGGCCTTGTACCCAATAACTCCTCAATGCTCTCTGCTTGTACCTAATAACTCCTCAATGCTCTCTTAAAGGGCGTGTTTGGATTTCAATGGGGTTAAGGGAAGTTAAGGGAAACTAGGTGAGAGAAGAGAAGGGAAGGGAAGGGAGTTCTCTTCCCCTTGGTTACAACCCAATTTGGGGGGTAACAAATTTTATACTATTAAGGGGTGAACTAAGGGGAACTAGGGTGAATAACTTCACCTTCTAAATGTTCCCAAACGAGGTGAATGGTTCCCCTAACTTCCCTTCTCCCTTATTCCCCTCAATCCAAACAATAGGATTTTAAAATACTTAGGCCACGTTTGTTTTTCTGAAAAGTGAGTGTTCTATTGTAAAATAGTCTGGACCCACCTCTTTAGTCTGTGTTTGTTGTTTAATCCGGGCCATATTATATTTCAGTAGGGGCTACTTAATACCCAACAAGGAGACTAAGCTAATCCAACTTCATCCCGACCTTTACAAACCAAGTATTAATCACCTGGGGGATTAATATTTTTGACAAAGAAGCCCACATCCTTTTAGTTATATAGACTTTTTCCTGAGTCTGCTCTCTTTTTTTTGGGCAAATTATTATTGCAGAATATATTTCTGTGAAATATTTGTTTGCTGGTATGTCTTTCTACCATTTTTATTTCTATCACACAGATCACACAGAGCACAAAAAGAAGAACAAAAAGAAAAGGAAATTTGATTGTTGTGAAATGAATCAAACGCTGATCGAGGCAATTAATTCGAGTGGGCGAGCTTTTATGACTCAACAATTGTGGACGGGGAGTGTGTGGGATGTGCGACATGTGGAGGCAACTTGGAAATCATTTTTAAATAATATATGATATGGTCAAGAATGCTAGTAACAACACTTAATGAATAGTACCTTTTTCAATATTTCGTCGTAAATTGTGGTAAGGAAATATGTACCATAATATTTTTAAAACTATTCAAGTGAATTTTGACTTTTTGGACAACGTCATGTCTAAATTTTGAATTTTTTTTTCAAATAGGTACATTAATGTGATATTAGTTGATTTGAGGGCAAAAAGGTCTTTCTAGTTATGATATTAGACCAAACGGTCATAATCCTACTAAAAACAAACACTAGGTTTGGTATGGACTATTTTAAGTTAGTCTAAATGTTGGTCAGTGTGAAAATGAACACTGGATTGGACTAAAATAGTCTTAGGATGGTACAGTCTTAGTACTGTAGTCCGGAGAGTACAATACCTGTATGGGGACAAAAAGCAAACGTGGCCTTAACACTTAAGTACATCATCTTTCATTAACACTTAAATAGATAAGTTGTGGATCACAAGCTCCATGAAGAGGTGGCGGTTTATAATTGGCTGTCAACCCAACTTTAACATGGCAAATTGGTGCCAAATTCCTTTGCAAAGGAATCTATAGGCACCAGACTACCAAAGCACCTCAATGTAATGAGCTGTTTGTATGTTTTGTGTAAATGTCGGTATTTATGACACCCCATGGAAAGTGGTTGTCCACCTCACCATTTTCCATTTGGGCTTTTACATTGTTTGATTTGGATTTCTTGTGAATCCTAAAATGATACTAAAACCCTTATTTGGATTGGATGATGCAACCTTGAAAAGTGATAGTATGTGGACTTTATTCAAGAGATTCATTACCCATGGGTAAAATTACCTCCATAAAACACAAAAAAGATCTAACAACTCAATTTATCTCTCAGCTAGTATCCTAAAATAAGAATTTTCTATCATAAAGCAAAAGATAATATATATTTCTAAAAAAAGTTAAACTTAGGCAAAAGTTCATAGCGTTACTCTCCATTATGTTATAAAACAACTACATATCAAACTTCATACTTTGTATACAAATCAAATAGAGCATATATCAAAATCAATAATTTGTTGCTCAATTCTCTGATTTAAAAAAAAAATCTCTGATCAAAGGAATATGCATTAGCCATCAAATGATTTCACAAATAACATCAATTCTCAAGTGAATTCATTAAATAAAACACCCATCCCTACAACAAACTAAGCATAAATCTTAAAGTCAAAGAGAATTTTTTTTGCTAGGCAAGCATTGTCTCCAATAGCTGCTTTAAAGTTTATAGCATTACATTTTCTGCAGCAAAAAACTATAGCGTTAATCAAGTAAAAAGTAAACTTCAAACATATACAAGTCAAATATGTCAAGTACCAGAATCAATAATTTGCGGGTTTTTTGCTAACCAATGAAAAAGTCATTAACCAGCAACATGGTAATATAAAGCCTCATAATTGAGCATATGTCTTCATAAATATAACTACACATTAAACTTCACAATCACACAAATCTAACGTATCAAATCTCAAAATCATTAGTTGAGTCTTTCCATTGAACTAAACAACCATGTTGAAAAACAAATTGAGCATAAGTTCTCGAACTAAACAGAATCAAAAACAAAAATCTAGTACAATTACATCTTGCCGGTTGCCACCTCGACTTAGCAGACAACTGATCAGGCCTCATATTTTTCAAGCATCGAAAACCCTCAGGCAAGAACTCATAATCCCTAGAATCCTATAGAGGATAATTTGCATCCTAAACCCACTCCCCTTCGGACAAATCACAATCTTATTCTCAATAACATCCGAGCACTGACAAATTCGATAGTGGCATTGGAGGAGAGGGATTGGACGAATTCGATACCGGCATTGAAGGAGGAGGAGGGAAGAGAGTGGTGATAGATGCCAGTGAACTCCATCATACATTTTGTTTGGGGATTATAGAGCTGCGATGGAGAAGAAGAAGAAGAGACAGAAGGGAGAGAAGGAGGTAACCCTAAAAATATAGGTGTGAATTTGTTGGGAAAAATTAATTTTTTAATTAATTAGTCTGACACATTTCAGCTTTACAGTCAAATCGCTCTGTTTTGGATGGAGTTGGGTTTACATTGACACATCAGCTTCTTGGTGGACAAGTCAGCATTTTACCATGCTCCTAACATTGCAAACAAACAACAACAAACTCAGAAGGCTGCACCGCCATTTTACCTTTAAAAAAAGCAACCAAAGAGCCCCTCAATGCCATAGGGCTAGTCTTACCATATTGGGTCATGGATTTATGAATTTATCAGACTCGCCTAGGCTTTGACCTTGTCCTCTTGGGTGAGGAGCAAAATTTGGAATATTAAAGTTGATTAGTAATAGGAGGGAGGGGCAAATGTGGGGTGGGAAGGACAAAAATCAATATAAGGTGGGTTGGTATAATTGCTCTTTTTAGGGGAGCTTCTTTAACTAACTCCTCAAGAATTCAAATTGACTATGATTCTAACCTTCTATTTCTACTTTTAAGTCTTTTTTGCTATATACTGACAATTCTATGGTGATAGCACCTAACTATTTGTTTTACTAATATAACAACCGCTGACACATGTAACTAGCATGATTGTTATACTAGCACAATTTGGTATTAGGATTACTACATAGAACTGTTAGTTGCTATGACTAGCAATGAAGGACTTGTATAATATCTGCTCCTCGTCTTTTAGCATAACAATCTCTTTTGTCTTTAAGTGAGTTTTAATTTTAAATTATGAATTTTCCATCTTTTGAACTGATTGCATGTTTAGTGGTCATTTTATCCATATGGTTGGGGTTTGATCTTGCACTTGTATGTCATTGGTAGATAGGCAAAGGAAAGCTTGATCTTACTGGTCAAGCACTTCAGTTGTACTACTAAGGAGTAAGGAATTATCCATTCTCCAACTAGCAACTAGTAATACTTGTTACTTGTTAGACAAAAACATTATGACAAGAGGCATATGTAGTAATTTTGCATGTTATTGAGTGAACGTGAGGAGAAAGTTCAGGCCTTGGACTTGTTACTTAGCTTTATTTACTAAATACTATGTCTTCAAAGCATGCATCTTCGAGTCACAACTATGTTGTGTGAACGCATATCAATAAAAAGAAAAATGTTATAGTGTTTGCATATGTATGCCTAACCTATAGGTCCAGGTCCACATCTCAATTTTGGAAGGCATGAGCCTAAGGTTTTAAATATCGGTTATAGAAGATTTATCGGACAGTCAAAATCCATACTGGATAGTGGATATCGGGGGTAAATAGTATTTATCAGAATGACATTACCGGATGGTGATATACATAATATAATATTCTAAAATATAATCTAACCATATTTAATAAAATATAAGCATACCAAAATGTAAATAATTATGTTTAGGATCACTGACCAATGGTACAAACTCGGGTCGAGTAGGGTTTAAAATGCATTGACTAGGTGCCTGTTGCCTGAAGTCAAAACGCAAATCAAAGACAAATAATTTTGATTTTTGGGCTGACAATATCGGCCGATAACTCACTTTATCGTCGTATTTTCAGCGATAAACATCTAAAAACGATAACCGATTTAGAATCGAACTTATCATAGCGGAAGGCCCCCAAAATTGATAAATCGCCAATAATATCGTTTTATCGGCCGATATTTAAAACATTGCATGAGCCTAGCTTCTCCAAAAGATGGGCTTATAAGTCACTTTTGTGGCTTATAAGCCATTGAGACATGTTTGATTACCAGCTTATTTTGGTTTATAAGTCCAAAAAAATACGCTGCTTTAACCCAAAAGATGGGCTTATAAGTCACTTTTGTGGCTTATAAGCCATTGAGACATGTTTGATAACCAGCTTATTTTGGTTTATAAGTCTAAAAAATAAGCTGCTTTAACCCAACTTATTTTTTGGTGGCTTATAAGGCACATAGTTTGATCAGACAATTGACCAAGTTACCCCTCAACATTTAAGATATTCCAAAGCATATTCCTCTATCTCCAACCTCATTACTTTAGAGTCAAATCTTTTTTGGTCATTTTGACAACCATGATGGATTATAATCCATCCATTGCTAAACACTCTCCTATTGAATGCGGCTTATAATCCACTGTTTTAACGTAACACTTTTGCTTATAATCCACTATTTTAACCAAACACTTTTGCTTATAATCCACTTGGCTTATTATAAGCCAAGTGGATTATAAGCCAAGTTCCCAAACATGCCCTTGAATTACGATGTTGTGGGTACCTGCCTACACTAGACTTCATACAAGAAACTCTGAAGCTTACGTGGAAGTTTAAAGTTTTGACACAATAAACTCTAATTTAAGAGGATCTTGCTAATTAAATATAACTTGTCAGGACCATTAGCTTAATGATGAGGGCTAGGGTAGAAGTATTAGAAGCTAGATTGCATTTGTACGGGTACTGGTACGAGTGCGGGTACGTGACACGACAAATTTGTAAAAGGTAGGGCACGAGGACAAGACTATATATATGCATGTTACGTAAAGTTATATGTATTGAAATTAATTTGTAAAAGGTAGGGTACGGGGACAAAGACTATATATATGCATGTTACGTATAGTTATATGTATTGAAATTAATAATTTACATAAGATCTATATTATTTTTTCATTTACATAAGCTCAATACTATGTAGCACGGACACAGATCCGACACGACCATCCGACACGCCGACACGAGGCAAATCCTAAAAAATACATAGGATACGTGTGTTCGACACGTGTGTCCGACACGGACACGACACGACACGGCTTCATGCTATGCGTGTCCGTGCTTCATAGGCTCAATATATAAGAAATAGATGTGAAGTATAGAATATACATTCAAGAAGTGTATGAGGAGTGTTTTAAATTAAAACATGTCTTATATAATTGAGTATAGGCCGAATAAATATATTCATGTATTCAAGAAGTGTCCAAGAGGTTTGGGTACGGTGCAGGTATGTGTTGGGTATGAGTACAGGTATGGCTTCATAATAGTACCAAGGTAATGTGGATTAGAAGTCTGTATGATTCTTGGCTGAAGCAATAATTTTCTTTTCCCTAGTCAATATATTAAATAATTTAATTTCTTTAGCAGATAATTAATTTTAGGCCTATATAAGGATCATTATTTTTTGGGATAAGTGTGGATACCTCCCCGCTCCCCAAAAAAAGTATCGCCCAATTGTAGATAGACCCCCTATAGTTCTATTTGTGCGGATAGACCTCTTGTGATTTTTTTTGGCTCTTAAAGGAGTCAAAAGAGTTTTTAGGACACGGATAGACCCCTTGTAACTAATACTATTAGTGAGGATAGACCTCAAATTGCTAACTTTTCGAAAAGGTTCACTGAGGGGTTTATCTGCACTTGGGCAAATATTGTAGGGGTTTATTTGCACAAATAGAACTACAAGGGGTCTACCCGCAACTAGGCGATAATATAGGGGTCTATTCGCAATTAAGCCCTATTTTTTATTACGAGTATTTTTTTTTCCTACTAAATTTATGTTTTCTTTTACTTGTATATCCAAACTTGTTTTATTTCCTTACACATGGTCGAAAAAAATAATCATTTGTTGGTTACGCCACAAAAAAATATAACCAATAATGGAACCCATTTTATTTGGGAATATAGGGAGACATCTTATTCTTTCCTATACTTCAGCATGTGCATTACATGAAGTATTGTTATGTATCATTATCATCATATAATAGCAAAGTTCTTAGTCCATGTCATGATTTATATTCTCATATGCTTACACAGATGACCATTCAGCTCCTTGGCGTGATTCTAGAGGAGAGTACTCCTCAGGAGCTTCAGGTATATAACTAAATGCCTCTTCAAAGTCTCTTATGATACTGACTTAAAAAAAATAATCGTTACTTTTGCAGAAACAAGCTACTATTAGGCCTTCTGTTTTGGAAGTTCTTTTGGAGATCTCCAAAA
>NW_017972540.1:37548-42552 GCF_001876935.1 Asparagus officinalis | reverse complement strand
GGTATACACTTGATTACTTTAACCAATTATGCTCCGACAGGTTTTTAGTTAATAGACTTTCTGATACCATCAAGATACTTTGCTTTAACTTCAGTTCAGGATTTGCATTCAGGATGTGTATCTTTTGTGAATACAATAGCATTCTTCATTATCTTGTACATCTTCATCAATCTACATCTTCATAAATCTACTATTCTGCTGAAATCTGGCCGACTCCTTCATTGTTAACTTTATTTGTTTGATTGATTGTGTCATTCTTGAAGATGTGCATGAATCTCAAACTTGGCAATTGCAACATTGAAGATGTTATTTTGGCATATTTTCCTATTGGTTTGTGAATAAGTTCTTATTAGATTTGTTTTCCCTCTATTTAATGACATCATATTCCAAAATTTATATTCCCCGGTGCACAATATCTGTGCGAATAACATTATTTTGAGTTCTAAACAATTAACGTCTTCAAAATGCTTTTGATATTACACAATGGATCTGTTGTATGCCAGTTCTTTATCATCTTTTTTCTTTTCTTGCTTCAGTTCTTTGCATATTATTTGGATCCATCAGAATTGTCTGCTTTAGTGGCTCTCATATGCAACGTGAAATTCTCATGCTTGCAGGAGAGGGTTCTCTCAGCTTTGGATGGTGCTGGACTATTCCTCAGCTGCAGCCTGACCAAGGACAAGGTGTGCTAGGTTCACTTTGAAACTTATCTATATTTCTCTTTATAGTGCTTAACTTTAGACTTTTACCATTGACCATACCTTAGTCTAAATGAATCAGTTTGTTAGCATGAAGTTGTGAGTTGCATTATTAACGAACTGTATGTATTACATTGACCTTCACTTGGAGGGAAACCCCTTACGTTGTGGATGATGCACAACAGGATTAAAATCTATCGTTTATTTTCTTTTCTTTTCTTTTTTCTATGTATGATTTAGGCACAGTTGTTTTAGTAATGTTCAATTGCAGTTGAGGAAAGCAATTTTTCCATTCTGTTCATCCTCCTCATTCATAGACGTACTTATCAGTAGTAATTTTAGCTAGATGTTCTAGTCTTAGTATTTGGCAAACAACTGAGACGAAAATTATTTAGTGAAAGTGAATATTTTCTAATGGGAAACCAGTTCTTCCTTTTATGCTTCATTGATTTATATCAATAAGGAATTTGTGGACGATTATCAAATAACCCCCTTAAGTTTAGGGGTTATGAGAAAACCCCCATCTAACTTTAGGGCCTGTTTGGATTCGTAGGGGGTGAAGGGAAGTTAAGGGAAACTGAGTGAAGGGAAGGGAAGGGAAGGGAAGGGAATTCCCTTCCCATTGGTTACACCCCAATTTAGGGGGTAACAATTTTTATACTATTAGGAGGTGAACCAAGGTGAATGGAGGTGAATTAACTTCACCTCCTATACTATTAGGAGGTGAACCAAGGTGAATGGAGGTGAATTAACTTCACCTCCTAAGTGTTCCCAAACAAGATGAATGGAGGTGAATGGTTCCCCTAACTTCCCTTCACCCTCATTCCCCCTCAATCCAAACAAGCCCTTAATATTTTTTAGAAAACCCCGCTAAAAGCAAGAGTGCAATTTTCACTGGCAAAAATATTCCCCAATGTAGCTTTACTCACCCACATGATAATTGCAGTTCTAACACTGTTAGGGATCTTGTGTAAAACCTTAAAGTTAAAGTGAGTTTTCAGATGACCCCTAAACTTAAAAGGGGTTTTCTGATATTTTGAAGTCATGGGGGCTATCTGATAGTCGTCCAAAGTGAAGGGGGGGTTTTCTGATATTTTGTCTTAAATAAATGTCCCGTGTTTCACTAGATAATATGGCCTTATCGCCATTTTCTATAATTAGACAATCCTCATAAGATAGCCATATGCCTTTACGAACTTAAAAAACACTTTTCAAGGGTGTAATGTAGATACGCTGCACTGCTTTTCAGGTTCTCTTTTGTAGCACTGACGTAGGAAGAACGTCATTTGTTCGACAGTTGGAGCCAGATTGGCATGTGGACTCAAATCTTGAAATAGTTTCTCAATTAGCTGTATGCCTTCTTGCTCAGTTGATTAATCCTCACCTCAATATATATTTTTGGGTTAATTGCACATAGACCCCTTGTAATATCGTTGTTTTGAACATTGTACCCATGTAGGTTCATTTTGGCAGATAGACCTGAGTTGAAGTTTTGACTCTTTCTCACCCGAGGTGAAATTTTGGCCGATAGCCGATGGTTGAAATTAGTGAGTGAGTATATCTGAGGGCGAGAAAAAGAATTCATCTAGGGGGCCTATTTGCCAAAATGAAATACAAGGATAGTAAGTTCAAAACAACGATACAAAGGGGGTCTATTTGCAGTTAACCATATATTCTTTATCAATATTGCTAACTTTCTGATGTGCATGGGTTATATTCAAAACAGCGGTTTATCAGATGCCAACTTCATATCTCGGAGCTTGAGTTGGGACAAATTGCATCCAACGTTTTCACTTCAAAAAGCTTGGAGCAGTACTTCGCATGTTTATGAGAAAGAAAATGAGTAATTGAGTACACAAAACTGTAGTTGGATTTCTATTTCTTCTCTCACGAAAATATTCACTACACAAACTATACTGATGGTAACATCTCCTTAAGAACTACAGATGAGCTGTATTTCGCTGGAATTTATGGAATTTTTTTTATTTGTAGATAGTACTGAATTCTCTCTCCCGTTTTCTTTTTCATGTTTCTGTTCAATGTTACTGAGTTTGCTAAGGATTTCCTTCTCACGTTCTGCTCAGTTTGGTCAGCTTCATCTGTGTTACTGAGCTTGCTTTCAAGGACTTGACTTCGGATATATATGTCTTTTTTTTCCTGGAAACCATTTTAGAGCCTGATTGGTTCGTTTCTGGAAACCGTAAAAAGTTGTTGTTCCGTCAAAAATTGTTTTTTGGAAAGAAATCCAGCTGGCACTTGGATGGGGGCCAATTTTCTTGTTTTTAGCCCCTTTCCTAGCTGTTTGTGGTGAAATTGGTTTCTCACTTTTGTCTGTTATTTACATTGTTGTTATTTCTATGATGCGGATCCCAAATGGCATCCTTTTCGCTCTCTTTTATGCAATCAAACAAAGACTAGGAAAAGTGTTATAGGAAACCATTTCCTATAACATTGTTTTCTTACTTTTTTACCGACCAAGAAGCCTGTAGCATTGTTTTTTTTTATTTTTATTTACCGACCAAGCAGCCTCTTATTCTAAGGTAGCTATATAGAAATTACTTTTTAATTTTTTTTATACATAAATCATCTTTAAACTCATTTAAAGTGAGTTTGCGTTGCAATTAATCACCTCGATGTTAATTTTTTACTAAAAAAGTAAAAATATATATACTTTAAAAAATCACTTTCGAAGTTAAATTTTCACTAAAAAAATAAAAAAATTACACTTTAAAAAAATATCTTTCAAGATACGTGACTTAAATCCTAACAAAGCATAGATATTAATAAAGAAAATGAGGCATGTGCCTATAGTAAGAGTTTTTAAGGGTTTTTAGACTAGGAGTTGGTTGATTGCAACACAAATCCAATTTAAATGTGATTTATGTATAAATTAAAATTTAAAGGTGGCTCTTGTGTAATTATCTTGCTTTTAAGATGGTTTCTAGGAAAAAAAACCCTATTTTTAATTGTGGATAGACCTGAATGGTATTGTTGTTTCTAACTTATTATCTCTCTAGTTGTTTTATTTTTGCGGATAGACACATGGAGTGAAATTCTTTCCAACTCTTGTACCCTCAGAGAAAATTGTTTCTTGACAAAAAGGTCTCATAAGGATAAGAGTCAACAAATTTTCACTCAGGAAGCCTATTGTTAACAATATAACTTGAGGGGCGAGAGTAGATCTTAAACAACAATAGTTGGGGGTGGGGTTGGGGGTTTTGGGGGGGGGGGTTTGTTTTTTTGGGGAGGGGGGGTGGGTGGGGGGGGGGGGGTTCTTTGTGCACGCCACAGATTCCCAGAGGGATGTAATTATTGAATGTTACGAATGTCGCTTCTTTCCCAAATTATAGTGGATAATAAATTCATACCCTTGCTATATATATTTCCTAATCATAATTAGATTCGCCTGCTGTGTATAAAAGTTAAGCGATTTTGTTCATAGCTTTCAATGCCAAAAGGACCCCAAATATGGGACAGCGGCGGGGACACTCATCTGTCCCCTCCCTGTCTCATATTTGGGTCGCCCTAGCACTACTCTTTCCTAAACTATGTAGTTCTCAGATTATTCCTTTAAGTAAATTTAACTGAAAAACATCTAGACTTATCCATCAATTTCCATAATTGATGGTTCCTGATTATCCTTTTTTTTTTTTTGGGGGGGGGGGGGGGGTTATTGCAGAGAGATCGGCTTGATCACTCATGCAGCGCTAATACATGGTATAGACCTTTTATTATGATTCAAGATATTGTGCAAGATATTGTGCCAATATTCTTATAATGTAGGGTTAGCGAAGAGCGTAGCCTGATTCAAGATATTGTGCAAGAGAGGAGGGTTTCATGGTATTTATCCGTGCAAAAGATTTCAATATTATGATAGGGTTTCGCAGTCTTTGTCCATTCAAAAGATTGTAAGGAGCGTGTTTTGAAGAGAATATGAGTGTTGATTATGTGAGGTTGAGAGAATGAGAGACGAGAGGTGAGTGGTTCCTCTTATAGTTCTCTCTGATACATAGTGAATTTCTCATATTGTTACCCCGTGGATGTAGGTCGAAGTTGGTCGACCGAACCACATAAATCTCGATGTTCCTTCTTCTTGATTACGGTTGTTTTCTATCTTATTAACTGTGAATTGGCTTCTGAGTTGCGAAGATCGTAGTACTCGGAGAGACTAAAATTTCCTAACAAGTGGTATCAGAGCCATGATGATGAACCCGGGAGTTGGTTTTCAAGATAGAAGTCGTCATCGTGCGAGATTGAAGAGCAGCGTTACAAGAATCAAGATGAAGAAAAAAAAATAAGGTATTGT
>NW_017972540.1:0-37538 GCF_001876935.1 Asparagus officinalis | reverse complement strand
AGCGACGGGAACACTGTTCACATGGGTAAGGGTTTGGTTAAAAATTAGTAAATCAAATCCGACGGTGCAGATTAATTTATCTTCTGATTGAGGGCTTGGAGGCGGATTTTGACAATTTAGGAGTTGATTCTTAGGTTTTGGAGTGCTTTGAACGTGATGGGAGGGTTTGATTTTTTTTTTAGATTTTGCTCAGATTGGTCAGAAACCGCTGATAAGTTCTGATGATGGTAACGACATAGATCTGATAGTAGATAGGGCGAACGAGTATGTGACGGATGAGACTGGTGTAGAGAGCCAGCCGTGATTTTAGCTTAGAGTTGTCAGCATATAATTATTCAGAGTCATCGCGGTGTTTGCGTCGGAAATCTTTTTGTTTGTGGAATCCATTACAACGTTTATCGATTACAATAGATTCAAAAGAATGAGCCTTTTTGTAAGACTTTTTTACACAAATAAAACAAACAAATATGATCTCCTAGAAACACACGCAGGATCGTTTATCAATCGCTGCTTGCATGGGATCTTTGCCTGTACCGGGGGCGCGTTAGTCCGTGGACCGCCAAAAATCAGATACGGGTTGATCGGAACGAAGGCTCGCTATTCTTGTTTCACAAAGGAAGCAAGAACTGAAGTAAATATCTCAACAAGGTGAGACAAGTACTCTTCTCAAGATCAAAACGAAGTCTGATCTTAAGGAAGCAGGTGAAGGATGCTGAAAGGGCTTCCGATCTCTCGAAATATCCCTCTTTATGCTGAAGTTCATCGAGATCTCGCTAGCCTCTCTCTGAAGTTCATGGGTCTGCTCTCACAGGGTCAGCACCTCGCCTCCAAGCTCCAAAATTCAGATCCAACGTGCGTAGAGGCCCTAGACTTGTATTTATAGGCTCCGGATGCAGTGTTTTAATATAGGAATTGATGATTTGACCTTATCCTCAAATAATAAATACTTAACCATGTTCATGGATGATCCCAAGATAGTTAGGGAGGCAGTAGAATGATCAAATCCTGAGAAAATAGTCAAAAATGCATTTCGGAAACTTCTGGGCGCGAGCCACCTCGAGGTGGCTCGGCACTGTCCGAGTCACTTTGAGGTGGCTCGGCTACCAGGGGCTTCTCCAGACTTGTCTTGTTTCGCCGTATTGCACACTTTGTCGTTTCGTTGACTCGTACGCTTCGCTGACTTGCTTTATGTGCTCGTTAGCTTCTCTACGGCATTGGTTGATCCTCTTTTGACTCAGATGATGACGTTCGTCATCTTCGCTTCATCTCGAGCTGCGTGCAGGAACTTATAGATAGTTTTTAACACCTACAAATACCCCCTCTAAAGTATTTCAGCCTTATTCTTTTATAGACAATGCTAGAATACTTTGGATATGATACGTCCAACCTTCAATTCATTAACTTCTTTAGCTTCCAGTCTATTCAATATTTTTTTGAATAGTCTAAAATTCTTCTGGTACCGCGTTTATCGTCTAACCATTATCAAAATCTTGAATTAAAACTGGTGTGTTGATTTCTGAATTAGCTCGTGTCATTGGCTCGACGTTGAACTGATCATCTTCGTCGGTAATTTGTATCTGAATCACGATTGAACTTCCCGGATTAATTCCTTGAACTGATATTTCATCATGAGCCTTATTTCGACGAAATTATCGATGCGTTGACCGACATTGACCTTCATTACAACACATTGACCGGTGTTGACTTTTATTGCAACGTGTTGACCGACGTTGTTGACGTGTTGACCGGTGTGAACATAATTTATACTCATACGTTAGCTATAGTCTATATAGTTTAAGCTCTTAAAGCGTTGGAGTATGGCAGTCCTAAATATCAAGGCCGCAGGACCAACTATTGAGGCTTGGTTCATCTGCAGGTATGGATCTTACTCTTACGTCTCATTAGTTATTTACATAACCACATGGGTTTTTGGTTGCAGGACCAACTATTGGAGCTGATACGGTCACAACCGCTGGAGAGGCCTCTTCGTGCGATATAGTTGATGCTGTCTTGTGTGTGCGAGATAGTATACCCTGCCTTGTGTGTCCGAGACGGGTTCAATTGTCCCGCTTGAAAAAAGCTGGCTGTCGGGCTAAATTTGTGTCATCTTTGCCCACTTCCTTTTGGTTTGGTAGAGTTTAAACTTTATTATGACTATTTATTCTACTTGGAATAAATAAACATAATACTTATAGGATTTTTGGTAAACCCTCAGCCATCAAAGGATTTGATGTGCCTTTACCAACTATCGTTTGAGTCGGGCTAGCACGCGGATTGTTTAACTCTATTCCGCATGTAACGTTGTGCTAAAAGAATAAACTACCGTTTAGACTTGATGCTATGATGTTGAATACGTAGACTTCACCATTCTTACAGGAATGTGCTACACGACAGCATGTGTTAGATGCAAACTTATTTCTAATTAGGGATCAAGATAAAATCCCCCATGCGTGTGAGACATGGATTTAAGTGTTGAGAAATTGTGTCTTCTCTTAGGGCAAAGACGAACCCGGTGCTGGAGAGGAAGAATTTTCTATTCTATCTCCTGCTGCAAAGGAAACTCAAGGTGGGATATCCACTTCGAGAATCCGGGATGGTGAAACTCCGAGTGGGACCTCTACTCTGAGAATCAAAAAGATCTAGATAACCTTACTCGTCAGAGGTTTGGTTACCTAATCTGAAGGTAGAGGCCTATAAATCATCAAGCATTCCACAAGTACACTGTGGGGATTTCACAAGGGAAGGCTGACTTGATGAAGTCATTAAATCTCGTCTCAACGAAAGAATGCTTGGAAAATTACAGTGGGAGTTTCTTGCTCATCATTTTTTTTGTAATGATCAAGAATGGATTACTCAAATGGTCAGCTTTCATCTGGAGTAACAAGCTGATTTTGGGTTATCCTTAAGAATACCAGGCATAGTATTCTTCCAGAAACTTCCCATTAAGTAGGTTATCCTGAATGTACTAGGGATAGTACTTTTTTAGGAACTTCCCGTTTGTGGGCAATGCTGCTGTTCTTGATACAGAATCAGGTCTTGGTTCCTGACTTTGTATTCCTCTCGAACCTCGTATCGACCCTCAGCTCTTTGGCAAAACTGAGCCCGATGGGGAGCGTATTATTTTTAACCACATCGTTGAGTTATCCTTAAGAATATTATGTGTAATGTTCTCCAGGAACTTCCCATCAGAAATAAAGGAAGCAATTTAAACTCATATACCCATCAGAGATTGGGAGCAATTCAGCCTCATATACCAGTCGAAGGTGCAAGGAGATGCAATTTATACTTGTATACTCATCGGAGTGTGGGAAGAGCAAGCTGAGAATACATCAGAGGCTCGCCAGGTTGAGCTCTTTGTGCGAGATTTAATTGTAGGACTAGATGTAGATGCTGATACAGCTACTATCTCTGAAGCTACCCCAGGCGTTCGAGTCACAAGACCAACTGATAAAGCTGATGCGTCAATAACTATTAAAGCTGATTGAAGATGAAGCTTGTACAAGCTTTATGAAGAGAAGCTCTCCGAGTTAGAAGAGCGAATCCGTCATCGTAAGCTGTTCATTATAGGAGTTTTGGCAAACCCACAGCCATTAACGGATTTGATGAGCCTTTACCAACTACCGTTTGAGTCGGGCTACCATGTAGATTGTCTAAGTCCATTCTATATGTAACGTTGTGCAAAAAAAAAAACTCTTTTAGACTTAGTGCAATGATATCAAATACATAGACTTTGTTATTTTTATAGGAATGCATCACCCGGCAACGCGTGTTAGGCGTAGGCTTATCTTCAATTAGGGATCAAGATGATATCCCCCATGCGTGCAAGGCATGGATTTTTGTATTGAAAGATTGTGTATTCTCATGGGGCGGAGATGAACCCGATGCCAGAGAGGAAGAATTTTATATTCTATCTTCTGCGTGAGAAGAAACTTAAAGTGAGATCTCCACTCTAAGAATCTGAAAGGCAAAACTAAGAGTGGGATCTCCACTCTGAGAATCTGAAAGATTTAGATAACCCTAACTGTCGGAAGGTTTGATTACCCAATCTAAATGTGGATTTCTCATTTATCGAGATAAAATTCCAACTTCGGCCCTAACTGTTTAAAGGTTTGACCAAGCGGGAATTTGAGATGATCCTAACTGTTTAAAGATTTGATCGTTCAATTTAAGTAGACCTCTTTTTCATGAAAGGAATCGAGAGTGGATTTTGACTTTGGCCCTAACTGTTTAAAGGTTTGACCGAATGAGAGTTTGAGATACAAATAATAGTAGGAGTATTGACTTGTACAAATCACTTAGTAGGGGTTTTCAGTGTCAAATGGAAATATCTTGACACGAAGGGGGTTCGATAATCGCCATGAATCAGCAGATTGAAATTTTGAGTGTCGTATCAGGACTTCAACAGTGGGAGTGTTAAAGGCTAGGCACAGTGGGAGTTTGAAGGGTTTTAACAATGAAGAATTTTGGTGGACCCACCATTGGTTAATTTGATCAGTGAGGAGTTTTGTAGTGGAAGACCGTGAATCATCAAGCACTCTACAATTACACCGTAGGAGTTTCGTGAGGGAAGATTGACCCGATGAAGTTATTGAATCTCATCTCGACGAAAAAGTGCTTGGAAAGTCACAGTGGGAGGGTTTTAATCATCTTGGAAATAATTAAATAGTCACCGTGAGAGGTTCTTAATCATTAAGAATGAATTATTCTGATGATTGGTTTTTATTTTGAATAATCAATTGGTTTTGGGTTATCCTTAAGAATATCATGTGTAGTATTCTCCAAGAACTTCTCATTGGAATGCATTGATGTATTCCACCCTTAGCTCTTTAGTGAACCTGAATCCAATTGTATTCGGCCACATTGTCAGGTTATCCTTAAGAATATTAAGAGTAATATTCTCCAGGAACTCCCCGTTGGAAATAGGGGAAGCAGTTTAATCTCGTATACCCGTCGGAGGAACATGGAGAAGCAATTTATACTCGTGTACTCATCGGAATCTAGGAGAAGTAGTTTATACTCGTATAATCTTTGGAGTAAAGGGAGAAGCAGTTGTTGGCCTCTTTGTTTTGACGATGTTTAACAAACAATTTACCACTAATGTTGTTTGTCTAGTGTTTGTCCTCTTTGTTTTGACGATGTTTAACAAACAATTTACCACTAATGTTGTTTGTCTAGTGTTTGTGTATTTCTATTTATTGTAGACATAATGTTGTTTGTCTAGTGTTTGTGTATTTCTATTTATTGTAGACAAACAACGTGTTGGAGGTTGGATGGATTACGCTATAATGATCATATCAAATAGAGGTTAGCGGATATAGTGGTCGAAGCAATGTAATTCAAGTTAAAGATTCAAGTTCAAGCTTCATCCGCAAGTGTACCAAGTCAAGCTTATTGAAGATCAAGATTGCTTGGATAACATTTAATTTAGGTGTTATATTATGTGTGTTGGTACTTTAAGCTCAATATAATATGCACGCACATTTTATTGATTTCTTTGTATATATATATAGTTATATATATATATATACATAAGTTAAGTTTTGGTTTCTATGTATATTTAGTTATATATATGCATACATGGTTTTGAGCTTTCAAGTTTTAGTATGAAACAATTGAATATAATTAGAAAACATATTTTTGTTTCATACTTACATGCATATATATGATTGCATCAATGTTAATTTTATTTAGTTTAATGAAATCATATTTTCCTTTGAAATGTTTGCAAAATATGCAATTTTATTGGTCAAACCCTTTTGTTAGACCCTAATCACCTACTGCTCTGATACCAATTGTTAGACCCTAGAGGGGGGGGGGGGGGTGATTAAGGTCTTATGCTAATCTAATCGGATTTAATACCAATTAAAACTAATTAATAAATTATTCTTACAAGATAGATATACAATATGTTATGAGCAAGAATATACAATATGAATAAAGAGATATATCCTATCAAAGAGGTATATGATGAAATATATGCAAGGATATATAAATTAACACAAGGGTAAACAATCTAAACTAAAGATATAATTGTGATAGGGTAATATAAATAATACAAACAAACAATATGATCACGAAGTTCGGACCTTCCGTCCAACGTCTCCGCTCCCCACTCTGGAGGAGAAATCCACTATTACAACCGGGTTTTCTACGCTTATCCGAACAACGTTTACACCTCACACTCGGTTTTCTAGCTAACCAAAAACTTTACAATCTCGCACTCTTACAATCCTACTTTACACACTCTTAAGTGTTGGTATCTAGTCTGTATCTCCTTCAAGTGTTAGGAATTATAACCTCTCTCTAGGCATTACCACCTACTGTACTCCTCTTGGGACGACCCCGTCTCTCACCATCCACTTCTCTCGGTGTACAAGTGTATTACAAAGTGATCTTCACAAATAGGCTTACAATACAACAAATGATTTGTTCTCTACAATAGATGAGAACACAATTAAGCTCACTCTCAATGTCACAAACCCACAACCCAAATTATATTATGAATGTAACTACAATAAGCTCAAGTGGGTGTGTGTAAACAATGAGTGAAATTAAATCAACTAAACTCAAATATAAATACTAGCTTAATAGAATGATAATCAAACAATATAAAAGTAAAGCTAGATTGAGTTTAGAAAACTTCTCCAATAAATGACAAGAGTGAGAGAGAGATGATTTGAAGCTCAAACACAAAGTGATGATCTCTTCTAGCTCTTGTGAAATTGATTTCACAAAATTAAACTCTCAATTGCTTAAAAGCTTTTAAAATAAACATAAACCAAACATAAACCCTTGTTTAAAACTTTCTTTAACTTGTTTAAAACACTCTTATTGTTAGTAAGAGAAATAAATGCAATGGAGTATTTATACCCACTCAAAACTTTAGCAAAAACCCCACTAAAATGACACAAAATCCCTCAGAAAAACAACTCAGGAACTAGCCGTTACCAGCCAACGGTAACATCGGCGGGGGGCCGCGGGCGCCTGAGGAGAGAAAAAAGTCTCTGGACATCATCCGATCGACCGTCACGATCGACCGTGAGAGCGACTGCATCCGGTCGATCGTCACGGTCGACCGCGAGCCACCAAAACACAAATTGAGTCTCTGGACTCAAGGCGGTCGACCGTGGTGATCGACCGCAAACTGATACTAGAAAAATCAGGTTTTGAAAGATGATTTCTGACTTTAAAACCCTGTTTAAAATATCAAATAAATTCTAAAAAATATAAAACTTTAGGAAATGATTGTATACATGATAATAAATATGCTACAAAAACTGGTTTTCAAAAGGACCTCCTAAATGAAAAATATCATCATTTTACAAAATAGTCCAAAACATGAAAATGTAAACATATGAGTTTTGACATTTTAGCTTAACCATGTTTTGAAACATTACAAAATAATTATATAGACTTAATGAAAGATGTATATGATTGTTATTAAGTCCATAAACCAAGAAAATAATATTTTCATAAAATTGTATATTTTGCAAACATTTCAAAAGAAAATATGATTTCATTGAACTAAATAAAATTGATATTGATGAAATCATATATATGCATGTAAGTATGAAAAAAAATATGTTTTCTAATTATATTCAATTGTTTCATATTAAAACTTGAAAGCTCAAAACCATGTATGTATATATATATATAACTAAATATACATAGAAACCAAAACTTAACTTATGTATATATATATAACTATATATATATACAAAGAAACCAATAAAATGTGTGTGCATATTATATTAAGCTTAAAGTACCAACACAAATAATATAACACCTAAACTAAATGTTACCCAAGTAATCTTGATCTTCAATAAACTTGACTTGGTACACTTGCGGATGAAGCTTGAACTTGAATTTTTAACTTAAATTACATTGCTTCAACCACTATATCCGCCAACCTCCATTTGATATGATTGTTATGGCACAATCCATCCAACCTCCAACATGTTGTTTGTCTACAATAAATAAAAATACACAAACATTAGACAAATAACATTAGTGGTAAATTGTTTGTTAAACATCGTCAAAACAAAGAGGCCAACAATCTCCCCCTTTTTGATGATGACAAATAATTTATAAAAAAGAATATATGCATGAAAGGAAATGAATATACAAAGTATAATATATAATGCATATAAACAAAAAGAATATACTCACAATATTTCTTCCCCTTTAACAATATCAAAAAAGGAAAAAAACAAAAGAATGAAGAGAGCGAAAGCTCCCCCTACAAATAAGCATGGGTGAGTATAATAAAAAATATATATAGGGATTGCTCTCCCTATCAAAATGCCATATGAAGTATATGAAGTAAAGACCAAGGAAAAACATGTGAGCAAGCATAGATGAAAAATATGCTAAATATTACTCACATACAAGAGGATAAAGAGGACACATATAGATATATCATTTATGAAAGAAGTGTCTCATTACACAATTATAAAAACATAGTGTAAAATATATCATTTATGAAAGAAGTGTCTCATTACACAATTATAAAAACATAGTGTAAAAAATAGATTTATGAAATCAAAATTACACAATTATAAAAACATAGTGTAAAAAATAGATTTATGAAATCAAAAGAAGAGCAACATGAGAATTATGCAAAAACTTTTCAATTGAAAACAAATTAACCAAATAAAATCATAAATCAAATTTTAAGCCCAAAAATAACATTTGATCAATAAAGGAAATTTTCTTTGTAAAACTTGATCAAACCACATAAAGAATACATTACAAAGCATATTTGAAATTTGAATCATCTATTTGTGCTTATATAATGAATTCAAAGCCATAAATCAAAACAAAATTTTAAAAAAATACAAGAGAGGCAACAATATATCAAGCTTTTAAGCTTGTTCCAACCCATATAAGGACTTTTAATATCCGGTAAACAAGATTTGGGAATAAACACCCAATAAACCCAGGGGATTATATAAACACAAACCTCTCATCAAAACCAAATCAATAATCATGAAAACAAAAGAATTTGACCAATAAAAAGAATTGTCTTCATGTTCAAAAAAAATTAAAGTATAATTTTCAAAACCAAGAAAAGGAAAAAGAAAAACACTAAAATACTTGGTTTGAAAATCAAATTTGTTTTGGTACCCAAGAATTCTTGGTACCAAGAGATTTAGGGACACGACCCCTATCTTTCAAGTTCAAAGCCCTAGTGTTATGAACCCTCTTGGACGCATGTAGTGCACTAACACGGTCAAAGCAATAATCACTCAAATGATCTTTTCGATTGCAATATGTGCAATGAAAGAGATCCATTTGTTTTTGTGGACCATTAGCTCATGCACGAAAATCATTTGCAACTAAAGATTGTTTTTTAAAATTATTTTACAAATAAGAAACATCATTAAACAAAGGTGGTCTACTTGAGAAATTTGGCAAGTTTGAACATTTTTTCAAATCATAACAAAACTTCGCCAAATGGCCAAATCTACCACAAATATCATATTTAAACACATGTGGTCTACTAGAAACATTTGGCAAACGTGATTTTCTTTTTAAGTCAAAACAATACTTGGCCAAATGACCAAAACGACCACAAAGATCACATTGATACAAATGAGCATGCTTATGATGTACTTTTTGTGCATGTGTGTGTGCATGTGATAAAGATGAAGAAGCTTGATGGGATGCACTAGGAGTATTAGCAATCTTAGATTTGTGTGCATCACAACAAAATTTAGCAAGGTGGCCTTTACGACCACAAATTGAGTATTTATAAACTTTGCTATACAAGTGTGCATAGTGTGTGTTTGATTTAGAAGTGTTAACACGGGACTTTGCACACAAGTCCATAAGCTTTTTGTTATTTACCATACATGTTTTTA
The DNA here is from genome assembly GCF_001876935.1 of Asparagus officinalis. Lineage (NCBI taxonomy): Eukaryota > Viridiplantae > Streptophyta > Magnoliopsida > Asparagales > Asparagaceae > Asparagus > Asparagus officinalis. The sequence continues at coordinate 27,675 of NW_017972540.1, read as the reverse complement.
AGGTTGAATCTAAACAAGATATGCGATGTTTAACTTGACTCAACTCATTATTTTGCATACATGTATTGGAAATAGAAGTAGATTGAACATGATCATATTTAAATGAATTAAACTTATTTCTAATTATTTCTACTTCTATCATGGCATTATTATTAGCATGAGTTAAGCTAGCAATAGATGAAGTCAATTTTTCATTTTCTAAACTTAGCATGTCATTGTTCTCTTTAAGTATAGCATTCTCCTTAGTAATGACATCAAGTTTAGAGAAAAACAACTCATGATCGGATTTTGTATAGGCATGTGATAATCTCTCATATGCACAAGCGAGTTCATTAATAGATAGATCATCATCGGATTCCGAATCGCTTACCACACTAGGATTATCCCCTAATAGCCGTGTGCATGATGCTCCTCTATCACTTGAAGTTGATTCCGCCACAACGCGTCGAATCTCCTCCAAATCTCGTGTGCATGATGCTCCTCTATCACTTGAAGTTGATTCCGCCACAACGCGTCGAATCTCCTCCAAATCTCCTTGATGTGCTTCAAAAAGTTTCCAAATCGTGTAAGCACTATCAAAATGAGTAAGTTCGTTAGAAATACATGGTTCAAAAGTATTATACAAGAGTTTTAACATTAACTTGTTCATTGTAAACATATTCTTATCATGATTGCTCCACTTGGATTTCTCCAATGTGGGCACAATATAAGCACAATCAATAACTTTCCATAAGTCGATATTTTTAGATTCAACAAATATTTTAAATTTAGAGCACCATTGAGCATAAGGGAAATTTCTATATTTTGGAGCAATATTTGGATTATAGCCTAAACGAAATACATTCATATTCATGATGTGAATATATGCAAGCAAGATAAAAACAATCATAACTAGATTAGCACAAATAAGATAACTTGGATCTTTAACTCAAGGTGATTAGACCTTAAATCAAAGAGCACCAAGCTCTGATACCAATTGTTAGACCCTAGAGGGGGGTGATTAGGGTCTTATGCTAATCTAATCCGATCAAATGCCAATTAAAACTAATTAATAAGTTATCCTAGAAGAATATACAATATGAACAAAGAGATATATCCTAGCAAAGAGGTATATGATGAAATATATGCAAGGATATATAAATTAACACAATGGTAAACAATCTAAACTAAAGATACAATTATGATAGGGTAATATAAACAATACAAACACACAATATGATCACGGAGTTCGGACCTTCCATCCTATCTCTCCGCTCCCCACTCTTAAGGAGAAATCCACTATCACAATCGGTTTTTCTACGCTTACCCGGACAACATTTACACCTCACACTCGGTTTTCTAGCTAACCGAAAACTTTACAATCTCACACTCTTGCAATCCTACTTTACACCCTCTTATGTGTTGGTATCTAGTCCGTGTCTCCCTTAAGTGTTAGGAATTATAACCTCTCTCTAGGTATTACCACCTACTGCACTCCTCTTGGGACGACCTCGTCTCTCACCACATACTTCTCTCGGTGTACAAGTGTATTACAAAGTGATCTTCACAAATAGGCTCACAACGTCTCTCACCACATACTTCTCTCGGTGTACAAGTGTATTACAAAGTGATCTTCACAAATAGGCTCACAATACAACAAATGATTTGTTCATTACAAAGTGATCTTCACAAATAGGCTCACAATACAACAAATGATTTGTTCTCTACAATAGATGAGAATACAATTAAGTTCACTCTCAATGTCACAAACCCACAACCCAAATTATATTATGAATGTAACTACAATATCAAGTGGGTGTGTGTAAACAATGAGTGAAATTAAATCAACTAAACTCAAATATAAATACTAGCTTAATAGAATGATAATCAAACAATATAAAAGTAAAGCTAGATTGAGTTTAGAAAACTTCTCCAATAAATGACAAGAGTGAGAGAGAGATGATTTGAAGCTCAAACACCAAGTGATGATCTCTTCTAGCTCTTGTGATTTGAAGCTCAACCAAACATAAACCCTTGTTTAAAACTTTCTTAAACTTGTTTAAAACACTCTTATTGTTAGTAGGAGAAATGAATGCAATGGGGTATTTATACCCACTCAAAACTTCAGCTAAAACCCCACTAAAATAACACAAAAGCCCTCAGAAAAACAGCTCAGGAACTAACCGTTACCAGCCAACGGTAACATCGACGGTCAACCGCGGCGGTCGCTCGCGAGCGCCTGAGGAGAGAGAAAAGTCTCTGGACATCAGTCGGTCGACCCACGGTCGACTACGAGCCACCAAAACACAAATTGAGTCTCTGGACTCAAGGCGGTCGACTGTGGCGGTCGACCGCAAACTGATACTAGAAAAATCAGGTTTTGAAAGATGATTTCTGATTTTAAAACCATGTTTAAAAATATCAAATAAATTCTAAAAAATGTAAAACTTTTTAAAATGATTGTAGACATGATAATAAACATGCTACAAAAACTGGTTTTTAAAAAGGACCTTCTAAATGAAAAACATCATCATTTTGCAAAATAGTCCAAAACATAAAAATGTAAACATATGAGTTTTGACATTTTAGCTTAACCATGTTTTGAAACATTATAAAATAATTATATAGACTTAATGAAAGATGTATATGATTGTTATTAAGTCCATAAACCAAGAAAACAATATTTTTATAAAATTGCATATTTTGCAAACATTTCAAAAGAAAATATGATTTCATTGAACTAAATAAAATTAATATTGATGAAATCATATATATGCATGTAAGTATGAAACAAAAATATGTTTTCTAATTATATTCAATTGTTTCATATTAAAACTTGAAAACTATCAAACCAAAATGTATATATATAACTAAATATACATAGAAACCAAAACTTAACTTATGTATATATATATAACTATATATATATATACAAAGAAACTAATAAAATGTGTGTGCATATTATATTGAGCTTAAAGTACCAACACACATAATATAACACCTAAACTAAATGTTACCCAAGCAATCTTGATCTTCAATAAGCTTGACTTGGTAGACTTGCGGATGAAGCTTGAACTTGAATTTTTAACTTGAATTACATTGCTTCAACCACTATATCCGCCAACCTTCATTTGATATGATCGTTATGGCACAATCCATCCAACCTACAACACGTTGTTTGTCTACAATAAATAAAAATACACAAACACTAGACAAACAACATTAGTGATAAATTGTTTGTTAAACATCGTCAAAACAAAGAGGCCAACAATCTCCCCCTTTTTGATGATGACAAATAATTTATAAAAAGGAATATATGCATGAAATAAAATGAATATACAAAGTATAATATATAATGTATATAAACAAAAAGAATATACTCACAATATTTTTTCCCCTTTGACAACATCAAAAAGGGGAAAAACAAAAGAATGAAGAGAGCGAAAGCTCCCCCTACAAATAAGCATGGGTGAGTATAACAAAAAATATTTATAGGGATTGCTCCCCCTATCAAAATGCCATATGGAGTATATAAAGTAAAGACCAAGGCAAAACATGTGAGCAAGCATAGATGAAAAATATGCTAAATATTACTCACATACAAGAGGATAAAGAGGACATATATAAATATATCATTTATGAAAGAAGTGTCTCATTACACAATTATAAAAACATAGTGTAAAAAATAGATTTATGAAATCAAAAGAAGAGCAACATGAGAATCATGCAAAAAGTTTTGAAATAAAAACAAATTAACCAAATGAAATCATAAATCAAATTTTAAGCCCAAAAATAACATTTGATCAATATAGGAATTTTCTTTGTAAAACTTGATCAAACCACATAAAGAATACATTATAAAGCATATATGAAATTTGAATCATCTATTTGTGCTTATATAATGAATTCAAAGCCATAAATCAAAAAAAAAAATTTTAAAAAAATACAAGAGAGGCAATAATATATCAAGCTCTTAAGCTTGTCCCAACCCATATAAGGACTTTTAATATCCGGTAAACAAGATTTGGGAATAAACACCAAATAAACCCGGGGGGTTATATAAACACAAACCTCTCATCAAAACCAAATCAATAATCATGAAAACAAAAGAATTTGACCAATAATTATATAAACACAAACCTCTCATCAAAACCAAATCAATAATCATGAAAACAAAAGAATTTGACCAATAAAAAGAATTGTCTTCATGTTCAAAAAAAATTAAAGTATAATTTTCAAAACCAAGAAAAGGAAAAAGAAAAACACTAAAATACTTGGTTTGAAAATCAAATTTGTTTTGGTACCCAAGAATTCTTGATACCAAGAGATTTAGGGACATAACCCCTATCTTTCAAGCTCAAAGCCCTAGGGTTATGAACCCTCTTGGGCGCATGTAGTGCACTAACACGGTCAAAGCAATAATCACTCAAATGACACTTTCGATTGCAATATGTGCAATGAAAGAGATCCATTTGTTTTTGTGGATCATTAGCTCGTGCACGAAAATCATTTGCAACTAAAGATTGTTTTTTAAAATTATTTTACAAATAAGAAACATCATTAAACAAAGGTGGTCTACTTGAGAAATTTGGCAAGTTTGAATATTTTTTGAAATCATAACAAAACTTCGCCAAATGGCCAAATCTACCACAAATATCATATTTAAACACATGTGGTCTAACTTCGCCAAATGGCCAAATCTACCACAAATATCATATTTAAACACATGTGGTCTACTAGAAACATTTGGCAAACGTGATTTTCTTTTTAAGTCAAAACAATACTTGGCCAAATGACCAAAACAACCACAAAGATCACATTGATACAAATGAGCATGCTTATGATGTACTTTTTGTGCATGTGTGTGTACATGTGATGAAGATGAAGAAGCTTGATGGGATGCACTAGGAGTATTAGCAATCTTAGGTTTGTGTGCATCATAGCAAAATTTAGCAAGGTGGCCTTTACGACCACAAATTGAGCATTTATAAACTTTTCTATACAAGTGTGCATAGTGTGTGTTTGATTTAGAAGTGTTAATACGAGACTTTGCACACAAGTCCATAAGCTTTTTGTTATTTACCATACATGTTTTTAAGGTTGAATCTACACAAGATATGCGATGTTTAACTTGACTCAACTCATCATTTTGCATACATGTATTGGAAATAGAAGTAGATGAAACATGATCATATTTAAATGAATTAAACTCTTTTCTAATTATTTCTACTTCTATCATGGCATTATCATTAGTATGAGTTAAGCTAGCAATAGATGAAGTTAATTTTTTATTTTCTAAATTTAACATGTCATTGTTTTCTTTAAGTGTAGCATTCTCCTTAGTAATGACATCAAGTTTAGAGGCTAACAACTCATAATCGGATTTTAAACTAATATGCTTGCTTTTAAGATCAATAAAATTATTTTGTAATTTTGTATAGGCATGTGATTATGCTTGCTTTTAAGATCAATAAAATTATTTTGTAATTTTGTATAGGCATGTGATAATCTCTCATATGTACAAACGAGTTCATTAATAGATAGATCATCATCGGATTCCGAATCACTTACCACACTAGGGTTATCCCCTAATAGCCGTGTGCATGATGCTCCTCTATCACTTGAAGTCGATTCCGCCACAACACGTCGAATCTCCTCTAAATCTTCTTGATGTGCTTCAAAAAGTTTCCAAATCGTGTAAGCACTATCAAAATGAGCAAGTTCGTTAGAAATACATGGTTCAAAAGCATTATACAAGAGTTCTAACATTAACTTGTTCATTGTAAACATTTTCTTATCATGATTGCTCCACTTGGATTTCTCCAATGTAATATAAGCATAATCAATAACTTCTCATAAATCGATATTTCTAGATTCAACAAATATTTTAAATTTAGAGCACCATTGAGCATAAGGAAAATTTCTATATTTTGGAGCAATATTTGGATTATAGCCTAAACGAAATACATTCATATTCATGATGTGAATATATACAAGCAAGACAAAAGCAATCATAACTAGATTAGCACAAATAAGATAACTTGGATCTTTAACTCAAGGTGATTAGACCTTAAATCAAAGAGCACCAAGCTCTGATACCAATTGTTAGACCCTAGAGGGGGGGGGGGGGGATTAGGGGTCCTAGGGGGGGGGGGGGTGATTAGGGTCTTATGCTAATCTAATCCGATTTTATATCAATTAAAACTTATTAATAAATTATTCTTATAAAATAGATATACAATATGTTATGAGCAAGAATATACAATATGAACAAAGATATATATCCTAGCAAAGAGGTATATGATGAAATATATGCAAGGATATATAAATTAATACAAGGGTAAACAATCTAAACTAAAGATATAATTGTGATAGGACAATATAAACAATACAAACACACAATATGATTACGGAGTTCGGACCTTTCGTCCTACGTCTCCGCTCCCCACTCCCGGGGAGAAATCCACTATCACAACCGGGTTTTCTACGCTAACCCGAATAACGTTTACACCATACAACATCGATTTTCTAGCTAACCGAAAACTTTACAATCTACACTCTTGTAATCCCACTTTACACCCTCTAAGTGTTGGTATCTAGTCCGTGTCCTTCCTCAAGTGCTCGGATACACCCTCTCCCTAGGTTCGTCAACCGACGCCACTCCTCTTGGAAGCGACCCCATCTCTCACCACACACTCCTCTCGGTGTACTAGTGTAATACAAAGTAAATCTCACAATAAGCTCACAATACAATAAATTTGTTTTCTACAATAGATGAGAACTCAATGTAGGCTCACACTCAATGTCACGATTCCACAACCTAAATTATACTATGAATGTAAATACAATAAGCTCAATAGGTTGTGTGTGTAAACAATGAGTAAATCAAAATCAAACTCAATTAAAGTCTAGCAAATATAAATATGACAATGTAAATATAAACAAGCTAGATAATTAAGTTGAGAAAACTTCTCTAGAACAAGAGAGATGGAGATGTGAAGTGGAAAGCTCAAACCAAAGATGATCTCCTCTTCTTGTGAAACAATCTTCACAAACTTAAAACTTTTAACCCATACTTAAACAAAACTTAAACTCTTGTAAAAATTTATTTAAAACATCCTTTGGTGGTAGAAAATAGTTATGGAAAAGGGGTATATATAGGGAAGAAGAAAACAATTCAAAAAACCCTAAAAACCCACTAAAAATAAAAATCAGCAAGTTACCGTTACTGTGCAACGATAACTTCGACGGTCAACCGTGGCGGCCTACTGTAGCGGTCGACCGTACTGTTCACGGACAGTTTCTGATTTTGAGAGATTCTAGAATTTTGTGTATCTAACTTTGTAAAATTAATTAAAAATAGTAAATCAACTCCAAAAATCATAAAATTTTGAGGGAAGGTTATAGACATGTAGATAAACATGTTATAGAAAGAATTTCTAAAATATCACTTCCCAGTTGATAGAAATAAATGTTTGAACATAGATATATAGTTTCTAAAAAAAACTACAGAAAACTCGATTTTGTAAATTCAATTAAAAATAACAAAACAACTCCAAAATTAGTAAAACTTGGGAAAATATTTGTATATATAATGATAATTATGTAAACAAAGAAATTTTTCAAATCGCATTTCCCAATTGTGAAAATGCATTAGTTTTTCAAAAACATGCACGAACATGTGCATGAACATGAGCTTATTAAAAACTTTATTTTGTAAATTCAAATAAACATAACAAATTAATTCCAAAATTAATAAAACTTTGGGAAACATTTATAAACATGAAATTGAACATATTAGAAGAAGAATTTCTCAAATTGAGTTTCCCATTTGTGAAAACTCATGTATTTTGCAAGTGTGTCCAAAACATGAAAATGTGATATACATAAAATTTAATGTTTTGACATAAACAATGTTTTGAAACCCTATGAAATGATTTTATAAACTTAATAAAATATGTATATAATGATTGTTAAATCCATAAACCAAAACTTGTGTTTATATATAACTATATATATAAAAACCAAATATGTGTGTGTATATATGATTGAGCTTAAAGTACTAACACACATAATATAAAACCTAAACTAAATATACCCAAGCTTGATTGATCTTCGATGTAGCTCAACTTGGTACACTTACGGATGAAGCTAGAACTTGGATCTTTAATTTTAATTGCATAGGCTTCACTCCATAATTCCGTCAACCTCCATTGGATATTATCGTGAATGCGCAATTCCATCCATCCTCCAGCACGTTGTTTGTCTATAATAAATAGAAATACACCAATACTAGACAAATAATATTAGATGTAATTTATTTGTAAATCATCATCAAAACAAGAAGGCCAACAGCAGTTTATATGATAATCATATTTTTATTATAATTTTATATCATCATTATCTATTTTTCATGAATAAATACACCACTAATAATTATTTTTATATTTAATTGCATGTCAATGAAGAATAAAGAAAAAAATCGTATCTCTCAACAAAGCACATGAATTAATGAAGGATACAAGCAAAAGACCAAGATCTAAAGCCAAAGCCCAATAGAAGAGAAGAAATACGGATGATAATTCTAGCGCAGATTGTACTTCTTTATATAAATATTTTCTCATGATATGTTCCGATTTCAGAGATATCATAAATATAAAAGTTGTAGATCTCGTTCTCAGCTTTCCATAGAATGTTTATTCAGCCAAATCCAAGTTGATACTAGAAAGATATGGACAAAACACCATACGTTACCAAGCTGTCCAGATTTACATGATTTGTTTCCTTTTTCACCAAACTTCTTCATTTGTTCCTGTAATTATCTTAGGGCTTAAGTTTTAATCTAACGGCTCTCATTCACTATTGTATACTATAAATAGGGGTAGATAATGATGGATTAGGGTGTGAAATTTTTTGTAACTTTTTTTTAGAGAGAGGAGAGTTACTCTTGATTAAGAAGACCTTCCACTTTGTAACTTTTGTTACAATTAATAAAATCTTTTTCCTCTTCATATTTTCTTCTCTTTGTTTGATGATGATGATGGAGATAAAGATTAATTTGAATGTTTGTCTTTTATTTTATTTTTTTATTTTCTTATAATTATTTCTTTTCTTGTTAGTAGTTTAGATTTATATTCTTGTATTGTAGAGAAGATTTATTTTCTTGTTTTTATTTTATTTTGCCCTTTGTAGCTTAGATTTATTTTCTTGCATAGTTTATATTTCTTTTCTTTTCTTTTACAATTAGTTAGATTTATTTTTATTATTTTTTTCTTTGTACTTAGTTTTTCTTTTCTTTTCTTTTATTGTTTTTCTTCCTTAAAGATATGGAACTAATTCTTGTAGGAACCCTAGAATTGTTATAGGCTATCTAAAATTACTGAAGATATTTGATCCTTATCAAACACCGATAATGAAAGTTACAATTTGACGCCTTTCTGAAGGCTACAAGTTGAAAACTTTCACGTAGATCGATGAAGGTTACAATCTGACGACCTTCACAACAACCGATGAAAGCCCTAATTCAACAGTTTTCACAATCAACATCGGGAGTTATAATCTGATAACTCTCATATTTTCTAGGAGCCAAGACAAAGGTTATAAGATGACGATCTTTGCAACGCTCTAGCAAAAGAGACTACAAATTGATGGTCTATTCAAATCAAAACGCGGATATCTCTCAAACCGTAAGGAATTTAGCGAAACAGACGGGAGCAAACCAAACCCTATGGGTTGGTTTGGTCGGCTTTGTCTCGCCGAGATAGTCGATTTTCATATATAATTCATCCAATTCTGATTTATGGTTTGAAAGTTATGACATGTTCTTCGCAGCAAGTTATGTTCTGAAGTCCGTCTGCAAGACTGGACTTCGCCTGAACATTGAACTTAGCCTGAAGATCGCCAAGCTCGCCTGAGGCTCACCTCTTCATTCCAAAGTCAAAACACAGAGTTCATCTCTGCGTCCAAACAACAAAACGCATGGTTCATCACTGCGTTCCAGATCCAAACGCAGAGCTCATTGCTGGGTTTTCAGCCCAAAACACAGGGTTTATCACTGCGTTCTAGATCCAAACACAGCTTTCATTGCTGCATTTTTAGCCCAAAATGCAGGGTTCATCAATGCTTTCCAAATCTAAACGCAGCTTTCATTGTTGTGTTTTCAGCCCAAAACGCAGGGTTCATCGCTGCGTTCCAGATCTAAACACAGCTTTCATTGCTGTGTTTTTAGCCTAAAACGCAGAATCCGACTCTACATCCCAGGATCAAGACGTAGAGTTCATTCCAGAATGTGAATTGTGCATTTGACTGGTTCAAACAGAACCTGAACGGTTTCAAAACCATTTTCCCACTTAATGGGGGCGGCTACACACCATAAACCCTCATTAAGGAGCAAATTAAGAGGGTGGTTATACTCCTTAATCTCCTATAAATAGCTAAAATTTCAGCTTAATTGGAACCCAGTTTTTTGGAGGGGAATTTCTGAGGAATTGAGATCGGCTTTTGAATCGGAAATTCCTAGAGATCTTTGTAGTTCGGCTAGAAGATCTTTTAAGGAATCTTTTGGAGATCTTTTCTGATCAGAGTTTGGGAGAAGAAGTTCGGCATTCTTCAACCAAGAGCATTCTTTAGCAACAAGGAGTTTTGGTACTTGGCTTAAAACCGATCTTCGGTTCAAATCAACTCTGTTATAGAGTTTAAACTCATTCTGAGTTCTAAAACTCTTTAAGAGTTTTTTTTAAACTTACCACACAAGTTCTCCTTGACATCAATTAGGAGGAAGGAACTGTGTTCCACGAGATAAAACATTCGGATCGTCAGCGAAAAGCAAACTCTACGCAAGCATTCGAGGGAGGCATTCCATCGACACTAAGAAGAACCCAGGTTTAAACAAAGGGAAGGATCTCTGTCGATATTTCTCTCTTTTTATAAATCGGGAATCCGATACAAGAAGATTGTAATTTTTTTCTAAGTTTGTTAGAGAGAGAGAGATTGCATTGAGAGAATTGTAATTAATTATTTTTCTAAGTCTGTTAGAGAGAATAATACAAATTCATTTTCTCAATTTTCTTCTTTTAATTTTCCCACCCAACAATTGTATGAAGCTAGTCTAATTTCTTTTATATTTGTAAATTATTCTCTTTCACTTTAATTGATCATGGGTAGGATAATCAACTAGAGAACTAATTGGTAGAAGAAGAATTTGATAATCTATGCTTATCTTGAGTGGTTTGATAAGTTATGCTTATGAATTCTAGAATTACTATCTAGTTGTTGTTCTTTTCATGAATATTAATTTTGTTTAGATGATAATTTGATATGTTATACTTTTCTTGAGTGGTTTAATAGTCTATTCTTAATAAATCTAAAGTAAAATATGATATAAAGAGAATAGTTCATAATTTATAATTGAAATTAGCTAGTGGATTCAACTCTAGATTCCTCATATTTCTCATTGAAACTTCCATCTTTACTTTCTTGAGTTTTCTTTCTCTCTCCTCATATTTTACTATTCATAATCACAACACTCATCATATCTTCCCCAATCATATTCAACCATCACTCCTAATTGTCATGCACACGACATAAGAACTAATTTTAATTATCTCTTATAAGACCTTCCTCGTGGGATTGATAACTTTTATACTATAGCTTGATTGGTTGTGCACTTGTAACTTTTGGACATCATTTAGACCCATCAAGTTTTTGGCATCGTTGTCGGGGAAGGTGCTTAAGTAGGATTTTAATTATTTGTGTGTTTTCTTGTGAAGGAACCGCTTGGAGCTTGAAGAGCACGGATTGGAGATCGAGTATTTGAAGATTTTCTTTTAGTAACTCTTCTTTCTAGTATTTTCAATTCCACCCTTTTAGGTAGTTCTTCACAATTAGAGACAATTAGGACTTAAAAAAGATTTTCTTTTTCGTTGACCATAAATAAAAAAAGATTTTCTTTTTATCATCCTTTGTAGTCGCTTTTAATTCATAGAGTTGCATTACATATAGTTAGTAGGAATTCACCAAAGTGATTTGAGCATCTTAATTTGACACACACTTAAAAATATTCTTAAGGGCAATGCCCCTAATTAAGATAAGGTGAGGGATTTTATCACTTTTTTCTTAGCCCACAAATCACTAATTCCTTACTACACAAACCCAAACCTTTTAAAACTCATTAGACATTGGCCCCTAAGAACTCGAGCTCAATAAGGAGCAAGAAATCTCTAAGCGAACCGGTTTAAATTTTCTTGGATTAGTGGTGTCCAAGGCAAGGTTTAGAGGTTACGTAAGGTGCTCCGCAGGGAACAATGTACTTAATTGATCTTTGATCTCCCTCAAGTACTATCCTTACATGGCTAACTAACTGAGTAAAATTTTGATCGTTTTATTTAAGGAGTTTTTGGTTAGGAGCTGGTCTAGCTGAGTTAGGCTTAACCCTAGAATTTAGGGTGATTGACAAAAGTGACTGTTTTGATTTGTTTAAGTTAGGTTTTTTCTTTTTTCTTTTTCTTTCTTTAAAAAAACTTTTGGTGTATGCGAACGTGGGTTAGAGATAATAGCAATCGCTTAATTAGTGTTGAACCAACTGTAGAAATGGCTAATCCACCTGTTCTCCAAGATATGTGCTATCCCACTAGGAATGCAATCTCTTCTTGCATTAGACTCCCCGAAGTAAATGGAACTAATTTTGAGCTTAGACCGTATTACATAAACATGCTTTCAAAATTTCTAGGAAATGAAACTGAAGACGCTTATATCTTTATCTCTGAATTTAAAGAAGTGTGCCTTATGTTCAAAATTAGAGAACTATCCAAAAATACGATCAAACTCCGATTTATTCCGTTTGCTCTTAAGGACAAGGCCAAGAAATGGCTATATAGCTTACCCACAAACTCTATTTCAACTTGGGATGAATTCGTCACCATTTTTCTTAAGAAAATGTTCCCCATCCACAAAACGGTTACGCTAAGAAACAACATCATGAACTTTAAAATTGTCCCAGGGGAGCCCTTCTGGAAGTACTTTGATAGGTTTAAAGATCTTCTTATCCAATGTCCTCATCACGGTCTAGAGAAGTGGCGATTGTGCCAAATCATCCACAAATGATTGGATTATTCTTCAAAAACTTCCTTAGAATCTATGTGCTAAGGGGATTTTTGGAAAACAACACCGATGAAGCTTGGGAATTCCTAGAAAGTCTGTTCGAGAAAACCATGTGGTGGGAACATTGTAATGATAAAGTTGCATCAGTTCCCCAACCTAAGTCTAGTGGTTTCTCCTTAGAGTCGAACATTGCCTCCGAAGCAAATATGGCGATAATTCTACGAAGGTTAGAAACCTTAGAAGTTAAGGAACGACCTCCAGCTAAAATCAACCATGTTTCTACCCCCAGGTTGTCACAACTGTCATTCTCTTGCCCATGTTTCAGAGGAATGCCCTCTCCTAGGAAACACCTAATCCTTAGAACAAATGAACTCTGTGTTTAGCGTCCTAGGAATGATCCATTTTTCCAAACCTACAATCTGGGTTGGAGAAATCACTCCAATTTTGCATGGAATCAAGGCAATCACTCCGAAAATCAACCCTTCGTTCCCACTTCGAACCAGCAATTCCCTAGAGGAAACACAATTTCATTCACCGCACCAAACAACTTTCAACAACCTAATCTACCCTTTCCAAACCAACATCCTTATCCTCATCAACCTATAAATCCTTCAGTTCCTGACCACGAAAAACGTCTGAGTGTCTTAGAAAAGGGTTTAGAGGCTATGATTAAAGCATCCACACAAACCACCAACATGTTGACCCAGTCATCCACCACTCTGAATTCCTTCATGTAAACAACCGACCAAATGCTCAACTCAAATACTCAAGCCATAGCTAGGTTAGAAATCCAACTTGGACAACTAGCTAATGTCGTAAGTGAAAGAGAGAAAGAAAATTTTCCAAGTCAACCTGTTGCTAACCCTAAAGACAACGGATCCAGTTCAACCCAACTAGCCCATGTGAATGCAGCCCACACTTTGCAATCAGGAAAATAGATAGACAACTAAGTTAGAATGCCACCAGAACAAACCCCCTCTCCCATCCAACACACTCCCTCTGATGATGTGACTCCTCCTGATGACCAAGAAACTGAACACAAGATTGAGCCTAATCTAGACAGGTATAAGCTCGTTGCCCCATTTCCAGATAGACTCAAGCCTAGGAAGAACTCCCCACAAGTTGAGAAAATTCTAGAAACATTTAAACAGGTTAAGGTCAACATCCCTGTTCTAGACGCGATTGAAAAAATTCCCTCTTATGCAAAGTGCTTGAAATACTTATGCACTAAAAAAGAACCACGAATGTCCCAAAGAAAGTCTTTTTAGCTGCCAACCTCAGTGAAATTATTTCAAAACCCATACCGTTAAAATATAAGGACCCGGATTGTCCCACAATTCCATGTGTAATAGGAAACACTCATATTGATAAGGCACTTCTAAACTTGGGAGCCAGCGTAAACCTCCTTCCTTATTCAGTTTATCAACAGTTAGGTATAGGAGAACTTAAACCAATAAGATGCACCCTACAACTAGTTGATAGGTCTGTGAAAATTTCTAAGGGAGAGGTAGAGGATGTTCTGATCAAAGTTGAAGAGTTCATTTTTCCTGTTGATTTTATTGTCTTAGAAACAAAGTCTGTCTCCAATCTCAAAAGTCAAATCCCAATCATTCTAGGAAGACCCTTCAACCTCCAATGCTTTAATTAATTGTAGAACAGGTCAAATGAAACTATCTTTTGGGAATATGACTGTTGACCTCAATATTTTTAATCTATGAAGGCAGCCTAGTGATCCATCTGATCAACCCATGGAAGTGAATTTTATCCAGGGAATATCCAGTGAGCAACAAGAGGGACGATGTGAGTTAGATTTTTGTTTATTTAATTTGGTTCTTGAAGAGTCTTTTGATGATGAATTAGGGTTAGATCTGATGGTCAATCATGCATCTACAATTGGCTGGCAATGTGAACCCCTGGAAGTAGAGCCCCCAGTCCAACTTCGTCCATATGTTGAGGAACCCCCTAAGTTAGAGCTCAAACCCTTACCTGAAAATTTAGAGTATGCCTACTTAGGGGAGAACGAGACTTTACCAGTTATCATTTCTTCTGACTTGACTACTGGTCAAAAGGAAGCGCTCTTAGATACTTTGAGAGAGAATAGGGAAGCCATTGGATGGACCATGGCTGATATCAAGGGGGTTAGTACAACCATTGTCCAACACCGAATCCATTTGATAGATGATGTCGAACTTACTAGAGATCCGCAACGTAGATTAAACCCAATCATGAAAGAAGCTGTTAAGAAAGATGTTCTGAAATGTCTCGATCATGGGATCATTTATCCCATTTCTAATAGTTCATGGGTGAGTCCAGTCCAAGTTGTTCCAAAGAAATCTGGGATCATCGTGATCTAAAATAAAGGTAATGAACTGATTCCCACTCGGATCCAAACTGGATGGTGAGTTTGCATTTACTATAGAAAACTCAACTTAGCTACTCGGAAAGATCACTTCCCTCTTCCATTCATTGACCAAATGTTAGAGCATTTAGCAGGACACAAATTCTATTGTTTCTTGGATGGATACTCAAGTTACAATCAAATCCCTATCGCTCCAGAAGATCAGGAGAAAACCACCTTCACTTGCCCGTATGGCACATTCGCATACCGACGCATGTCGTTTGGGCTGTGTAATGCACCGGCCATATTCCAACGTTATATGATTAGTATTTTTCAATATGGTAGAGAGATTCCTCAAAATTTTCATGGACGACTTTTCCATTTTTGGTGACACATTTTCGTAGTGTTTGCATCATCTTAAACTGGTCCTAGAACGGTGTAGGGAGAAAATTTTGACTCTCAATTGGGAGAAATATCATTTCATGGTCAAACAAGGTATTCTCTTAGGACATGTACTTTCTAATAGAGGGATCGAAGTAGACAAAGCTAAGGTAGATCTCATCTCTAACCTTCCTCCTCCCAAAACTATCAAAGATGTCAGATCATTTCTCGGTCATGCTAGTTTTTATCGATATTTCATCAAAATATTTTATCAAAATTGCTAGACCCTTGACCAATCTCTTAGCCAAGGACACATCATTTGATTTCTCCCCCGAATGTTTCAAAACTTTTGAATATCTAAAAAAGGAGCTGGCTACAGCTCCTATCATTCATGCACCAGACTAGACCTTACCTTTCGAATTAATGTGTGATGCATCCGATTCTGCAATTAGTGTTGTCCTAGGACAACAGATTGATGGGAAACCGCATGTGATCTATTACGCCAGTAGGACTCTGAACGATACCCAACAAAATTACTCAGTCACGGAAAAAGAGTTTTTAGCTGTAGTCTTTGCCTTAGAGAAATTCAGGTCCTACCTCATTGGGTCTTTAACCAAAGTTTTTATAGATCATGCCGTACTAAAGTATCTTTTGATCAAAAAGGATGCCAAAGCACGGCTCATTAGATGGATTCTTCTGCTTCAAGAGTTTGATATTCAAATTCTTGATAGAAAAGGAACAGATAACCTCGTAGCAGATCACCTCTCTAGACTCCCGAATGCACCATCATCAAACATCCCAATCAATGAACATTTTCCAGATGAACAACTCCTACAAATCCAATCTGTTCTATGGTTTGCTGATATTATGAATTACTTAGTCATGAACCAGATCCCTTCTCATTGGTCCAAACAGGATAGGTCTTGTTTCCTCTCCCAGGTGAAATACTTCTACTAGGATGATCTATATCTATTTAAGTACTATTCTGATCAGATCTTTAGGAGGTGTATTCCCAATAAAGAAATTAGGAGTGTTCTGTCCTTCTGTCATGAACAAGCATATGAGGGCCACTTTGGCCCACGAAAAACAGCTGAAAAAAATTCTCCAGTGTGGGTTATACTGGCCTACTCTCTTTAAGGATTCATAGACTTTTGCAAAACCTGCAACCGTTGTTAGCTCTTAGGGAAAGTTACTAGAAGAAATATGATGCTCTTACAACCCATCTTAGCTGTTGAACTTTTTGATTTGTGGGGTATCGATTTCATGGGACCATTTCTAAATTCTTTCAGAAACATCTACATTCTAGTGACCGTCGAATACATGTCAAAGTGGGTTGAGGCAATAGCTTGCAAAACTAATGACAATAAGGTTATTGTAAACTTTTTGAAGGAGAATGTTTTTGCGCGATTTGGGGTGCCACGAGCAATCATTAGTGACAATAGGACACGTTTCTGTAGCCGATCTTTTGAGGCCTTAATGAGATAATATTTTATCACACATAAATTATCAACTTTTTATCACCCCCAAACCAGTGATCAAGTAGAAATTACAAACAGGTAGATCAAACAAATATTAGAAAAAATAGTAAATTGTAATAGAAAAGATTGGTCTGTAAAATTATGTGATGCTCTGTAGGCATATCGTACAGCATTCAAAACAAATTTGGGGATGTCATCATACAGGCCCGTGTTTGGAAAAGCTTGTCACCTACCAGTAGAATTGGAACACCGAGCAATGTAGGCCATTAAACAGTTGAATTTTGATTTGGACTCGGCAGGTAAAACCAAATTGCTCCAAATAAATGAGTTGGAATAAATTCAAAACGATGCATATATAAACTCAAAAATTTACAAAGAGAAAACCAAGATTTTTTATGACAATTCAATTTTACGAAAATATTTCACTCCAGGACAAAAAGTTTTATTGTACAACTCAAAATTACATCTTTTTCCTAAAAATTTGAGATCAAGATGGTAAGGTTTGTTCATTGTAAAACAAGTTTTCTCACATAGGGCTATCGAGATAGAAAATCCTAAAAATGGTCATATTTTAAAAATTAATGGTCAACGCTTAAAACCATTTTTAGATTATTCTACGCTTGGAGAAGAGGAGTTGTTCGTTCTCCATGCACCACATTATTTGTAAAAAAAATGTAAATAAAAAAGTTTGGTTTTATTTTGTTTTAATCATCCTCACCATGAAGGTAATTATAGATTTTTATCATCATTGTTCTAGGTTGACCGAACAACTGTAAGTTCTTAAATTCTTATCTACTTTACTTTGTTCATCATAGAGTTTGCATTGAGTACAATACAAAATTTAGGTGTGGGGGTGGGAAGTAGTTACTTTTTACCTTTTTGTACAGTTTTCTTTCTTTTTCTTCTTCTTCTTAAAAAACAAAGGTCACTTTACAAGTTAATAGAGTTAATTAATAATTGATCTATTTAATAAATTTTAAATTTTCTAATCCCTAGTTAGTTATTTATTCAATTTTACCTTTTAGGATAACTTTATAGAAATTTCTTAAGAAATAATTTTCAAAGTAGTATGCTTTACTTAAGCCTTAACTTAGACTTTTAATTAAAATAATAAAATTTTTGCATGCTTAGGTTAGAGTTGAAAATATTTTTTCAGGTTGTCTTGATTTACACATTTTTCAGGAAACACACACACACGATCAGCACACACACACAAACACTAAACACACACACCACCACACACCACATCATATATATAATATAATATATATAGTAATAATATATATATTAATAAAACTAACTAATAACACGAAAACTCTTTGAATCAAAGTGTTCTATATTCTAAAGAGACTAAGTTGATCGAGTTAATTAAAGCCAAGGGAGTATCTCGCGATACTTAATGACCTAGCCAATTAATGTTAAGATTTCATGGGCTCAAAACTCGCTAAATGATCACTTAGAAACCCGATAAGGTAGAGAAAAAAAAACAAGGAGTAAAGAGTGAAAAAATTACCTAAAATAATACTGAGATATATATATAATATAATATATATTATATATAATATATATATAGTATATAGTATATATATTCTATAATATATAATATATATATAGTGTATAGTTATAGTTTTAGTTATAGTTATAGTTATATTTGTATATTTGGTCTTGAAAAATAATTTTTGATCAAGAGACTTGAAAATTATTCAAAACAAACAGTTAGCATGTTCTTTTCAAAACTTTTAATTTAAATTTCTAAGTTTGACTTGGTTTTGTATTGCTATGATGAAAAGATTTTCTGGAAGATTGACCTTAGAGTTATTTAAAAAAGTATTTTTTAGTAATAACTAGCTTCAATTAGATTATCTAAATATATAAAGTAAAATTAGTTATTGACTAACTTCTTTAAATTGGCAAGTTGATCGAATTTTGTGGGTATATTCACTGCAAATCCTCACGTGACTATAACTCGTCATTTAGGAGTAACCTAGTGGTTTAAAGGCTTGTTGTATTCGCTAAATACAACCGTGATTCCTATAAAAGTAAGTTAGCATTTTTAATTTCTTTCTTTGCTAGATGACTAGCAAAAGTTTAGGTGTGGGGGTATTTGATAATCACATTTTTATTATAATTTTATATCATTATTATATATTTTTATGAATAAATACACCACTAATAATTATTTTTATCTTTAATTACAGGTTAATAAAGAATAAAGAAAAAAATATTATCTCTTAATAAAGCCTATGAATTAATGAAGAATACAAGGAAGAGATCAAGATCCAAAGCCAAAAGCCAAAGCCAAAGCCCAATAGAAGAGAAGAAATGCTGATGACAATTTTAGCGCAGATTATGCTTCTTTGTATGAATATTTTCTCATGATATGTTCTGATTTCAGATATATCATAAATACAAAAGTTGTAGATCTCATTCTCAGCTATCCATAGAATGCTTATTCAGCCAAATCTGAGTTGATACCAGAGAGATATGGCCAAAATACCAGACGTTACCAAGTTGTCCAGATTTGCATGATTTGTTTCATTTTTCACCAAACTTCTTCATTTGTTCCTGTAATGATCTTAGGGCTTAAGTTTTGATCCAATGACTCTTATTTACTCTTGTATGCTATAAATAGGGATAAATAGTGAGAGATTAGGGTGTAAAAAATTTTATAACTCCTTTTTAGAGAGAAGAGGGTTATTCTTGATTGAGAAGACCTTTCACTTTGTAACTTTTATTACAATTAATAAAAAAATTTCCTCTTCATATTTTCTTCTCTTTGTTTGATGATTATGATGATGATGAAGATGCAGATCAATTTGAAGGTTTGTCTTTTATTTTTTTTATTTTTATTTTCTTGTAATTTTTTTTCTTTTTAGTAGTTTAGATTTATATTCATGTATTGTAGAGAAGATTTATTTTCTTGTTTTTATTTTATTTTGCCCTTTGTAGCTTAGATTTATTTTCTTGCATAGTTTAGATTTCTTTTTCTTTTCTTTTACAATTAGTTAGATTTAATTTTATAATTTTGTTTCTTTGTAATTAGTTTTTTCTTTCTTTTCTTTTATTGTTTTTCTTCCTTAAAGATGTGGAACTAATTCTTGTAGGAGCCCTAGAATTGTATGAAGCTAGTCTAATTTCTTTTATATTTATGAATTATTCTCTTGCACTTTAATTGATCATGGGTAGGATAATCAACTAGAGAACTAATTGGTAGAAGAAGAATTTGATAATCTATGCTTATCTTGAGCGGTTTGATAAGTTATGCTTATAAATTCTGGAATTACTATCTAGTTGTTATTCTTTTCATGAATATTAATTTTACTTAGATAATAATTTGATATGTTATACTTTTCTTGAGTGGTTTAATAGTCTATGCTTAATAAATCTAAAGTAAAATATGATATAAAGAGAATAGTTCATAATTTATAATTGAAATTAGCTAGTGGATTCAACTCTAGATTCCTTATTTTTCTTATTGAAACTTCCATCTTCACTTTCTTGAGTTTTCTTTCTCTCTCCTAAAATTTCACTGTTCATAATCACAACACAAATCATATCTTCCCCAATCATATTCAACCATCACTCCTAATTGTCATGCACGCGACATAAGAACTGATTTTAATTATCTCTTACAACACCTTCCTCGTAGGATCGATAGCTTTTATACTATAACTTGATTGGTTGTGCACTTACAACTTTTAAATATTATTTAGACCCCATCATTATACTCTTATACTTGTCAGAGTTTGGGAGAAGCAGTTTATACTTGTATACTTATCAGAGTTAAGGGAGAAGTCGTTTATACTCTTATACTTGTCGGAGTCTGGGAGAAGCAGTTTATACTCGTATACTCATCGAAGTCATTGCCGTCCTCATTTGGCTTGTTTTGTCGTTATGACGTCGACATCAACCAAGGCTTGAATGCTGTTCTTTAGAGTAAAACAAGTCTTGTTTGGATGATGGACTCTCCTATGATATGTACAGTACTTTGGATCCGAGGTCTTATTTGTTTCCTCCTAATTTGTAACCGGTGGTAGCTTGATTTTGTTATTGACGAGGAGGTACTCAAAGATGGCTGGAACTTCATCATATTCGAAAGAATACTCCTGTTGGGATCTAGGACCAGGAGTCCTTTGTTGCCTCCAAGGTTGCTGTTGTGACATTTGATGAATGTCAATAGCAGTTGCTGGTGCCTTAACCGTCGATTGGCTTCTCTTGACTTTCTTCCTTTTAAGAAAGTGTTCGACCAGTTCACCGCGTAATTTTAACTCTTTTCACATGGTTGAAGGTACAACTCCCATGACCTCTAACACGTCCAGGGAAAGATTGTTATGACAAGTCTGGAATATGAATTCCTCCATGACCGAATCCGGCAGTTCATCGCCTGGTTGCGAAAGCGTTTGACAAAATTATCAATCGTCTCCCCGTCCTTTTGCTTCTCATCTAGAAGAGCTCCAATCAAAACATCGGTGTCATCATCAAATAAATTGCTAAGGAACAGGTTATCCATGTTATCCCAGTTGTTGATACTTTCTGGTTTGAGACGTCGATACCAATTGAAGGTGGTCCCACAAAGGATGCCTACGAATGACCGAATCATCAAGGGTTCATTCCCAGAGATTATACCCAAATGAGATTTGAAGTAGACCAAGTGTTGGGTTGGCGAACCTCTCCCATCAAATGGAATGAAGTTAATCAAATTGAACTTTGACAGGTACGGAATTGCATCCCACTCCCTTGGATATGGGCATGGAATGTCTGTCTTCTTCATTTCTCGAGCGGGCATTAAAGCATTGATTTTGCTCTCGAGCTCTCTCATCTTATTGTCCTCGCCTTCATCTCTGTTCGAGCGATGTTGAGAAGAAGAAATTAGGCCACCTCTAGTGTTATTGAGGGGTGCAATTGAACCACCCCCAGTGTTATCGATGGGTGTATCAGCCTTGATGACTTCGTCCACTTCTGGATCACTGTCATCTGTGATGTTTCGAGTGTGGCGACTAGATTCAGCTTGTTGACTAGACTCATGAGATTGAAGTCATTGAGTCTATAACTCTCTCATTTGCTGTATGGCCAACTCCATCTCTGTTTTTATCTCAGCCCTAAGTTCTTCTTGTTGCCTCTTTAGAGCGTCCTGAAGCATCTGAGTTAGTTAATAAGGAGTGATCATGAATGCTTCCTTTGCTTTCCCTTTGTCGGACCCTATGTTAGACATTGTGTCATCGGAGGTGATTGCGAAACATGTATCCGAAAGTTCATCATCTGAAGATAGTCCTTCGTGCATTCTCAGGTAATCCTTGCGTCTGATGGCTCCTAGCTAGAGTCGAGACATTCATTGGGCTATTCCTGAATCGACTTTTCTTCCCAAAGAAAAGTCAGGATTAGAGCCATTTTAAGCACTCGTTGACTTTCCTTTGTCAGCCATGTTGATTGTGACTTCAGGGAATTCATCATCCTGGATGGCGGATGTTCTCTTGTGGAAGCATCTTGATCTAAGTTTTGACGCTTCAGTTATAAGTTTCTCAAATACTAAGACCCTTTGTGAAATGGTCCTGGGGTAGCTACATTTGATAATACTGCCCTAATGAGTCTCTCACATGGACAATGAGAACTCATTTCTCAAGAACTTTTCTTTCGAGATTTGTTCATAACCCCAGTCTGATGGCACGACTCGTCGGCATGATGACCGGAGCACTCCATCGCTTGTTGGTGTGATTCCCAGGTACAACGTTATCTTTTGACGGATACGTCTTCTTCTGGGAATGTATAGCCTTATTGGAACTCTCAGGAGTCGCATGTTTGAAACCACCCCCTTGTAGGTGTGGAGCCTTAACGGGATCCTGGACTTCAACACGCACCCCCAAGCAAGAAGTGATAGGAATTCTCGTCAAAGGGGAGGCCTCCTTGCCTCTTTTGTGCACATCGCACGAACAACTACACTGAGGTGTCCTAGTTTGTTTGGCGGGACACCTTTGAGCGGCATTTGGCTTGACAGGAGTGGTTGTACGACCCCCAGTCTGAGGAATTGCTCGAGTTTTGATACCCGGAGCTTTGTGTTCTTTTACCGGAGTTTTGCCCCGATCTTTGTGTAGATTACCAAGGTGATCTACCATTGTTTTCTTGATCTTGGGAAAATTATTACTGCCATGAGGCTTCACTGGAGGTGTGGGAGCAGAAGGAGCAGGATCGAAGGTTGATGAAGACTAAGAAACAACCTCGGGGCTAACACCAGGTGCGAAACATAGCTGGTGTTTCGCCCTAGGTGCGAAACACAAATTGTGTTTTGCCCTAGGTACGAAACACACATTGTGTTTCACCCCTGGTTAGGGCACTTTAGAGGTTTTTTGAGTTGATTTTGCTGCTGGTTTGGCTTTCGGCACCCAGACTTGTTTGGATTTTAGTGGTTGTTTGGCCACCTCTTCCTTCTATAGTTCTTGTGCCTTTTGCACAAGAATACATGCATGCGCAAGAAGTGTGTGACATTTCCGGATACGCCCCTCGAGAGTTGAACGAGTCCTTTTGACACGGACCAATTCGTTGGCTGACGGCTTAGAGGAAGAGTCAATTGGTTGCTGTTGAGGCTGCTGAGTCGCTTGACGCCTCCTAAATTCTAGATCCACATGATAGCGGAGTCTATCAACCTGCTCCAAGGCCTTGGTGATTTGACAAGCTTGGCGTTGGCGTCGCCTCTGAAGAGCCCTCTTCGTCAGAGTTAGCGTACTTTGGTTGAACAACTCCTTGACTGGAGAGGAGTTGTGGCAAGCGGAGTCACTTGTAGCCTTCATCGGTGAATATGTCTCCTTCAAAGACGAGATCTTTCCGCACTTATAGGGAGAGGAGGATTTTGATGAAGACGAAGGAAAATATTCCTTGAACTTGGCTTCGTCGAACTCGTACTCGACAACTGAATCAACCGGGATCTTGATCTTTGGTTGCGATATGACAGCCTTGGCAGAGAGGCTGTTGGCTCCTACTGTGATCGCCAGCGTGTTTGCGTCGAAAATCTTTTTGTTCATGGAATCTATTACAACGTTTATCGATTATAATAGATTCAAAAGAAAGAGCCTTTTTATAAGACTTTTTTACACAAATAAAACAAACAAATATGATCTCCTAGAAACACACGCAGGATCATTTATTAATCGTTGCTTGCATGGGATCTTTGCATGTATTGGGGGCGCGATAGTCCGTGGACCGCTAAAAATCAGATTCGGGTTGATCAGAATGAAGGCCCGCTGTTCTTGTTTCACAAAGGAAGCAAGAACTGAAGTAAATATCTCAACAAGGTGAGAGGAGTACTCTTCTCAATATCAAAACGAAGTCTGATCTTAAGGAAACAGGTGAAGGATGCTGAAGGGGCTTCAGATTTCTCAAAATATCCCTCTTTATGCTGAAGTTCATCGAGATCTCGCTAGCCTCTCTCTGAAATTCGTGGATCTGCTCTCACAGGGTCACCACCTCCCCTCCAAGTTCCAAATTTTAGATCCCCCGTGCATAGGGCCCTAGGCTTGTATTTATAGGCTCCGGATGCGGCGTTTTAAGATAGGAATTGATGATTTGATCTTATCCTTAGTTAATAACTACTTAGCCATGTTCAGGGATGATCCTAAGGTAGTTAGGGAGGCAATATAATGATTAAATCCTGAGAAAACTATCAAAAACGCGTTTCGGAAACTTCTGGGCACGAGCCACCTCGAAGTGGCTCGGTCTGGGCACGAGCCACCTCGAGGTGGCTCGGCACTGTGCGAGCCACCTTGAGATGGCTCAGCTACCAGGGGCTTCTCCAGAATTATCTTGTTTCGCCGTATTGCGCACTTTGTTATTTCGTTGACTCGTACGCTTCGCTGACTTGCTTTGTACGCTCGTTAGCTTCTCTACGGCATCTGATGATCCTCTTCTGACTCAGATGATGACGTTTGTCATCTGCGCTTTATCTTGAGCTGTGTGCGAGAACCTATAGGTAATTTTTGACATCTACACGTGGGAGCATGAGTTGGTTGGTGTGTAGCCTTGTGGATGATAATGCCAGTTTAGGTGGAGTTTGCAAGCGGACGCGATTGAGTGACACACATGTTGATGAAGATGGTGGCATTGAACTTGTAGGGAGTTGTAGAAGAATGAGCGGTCATATTCAGTCCAAGCCAAGTGATGGAGGAGATAGAGGCATTAGGCTTGTAGTATGGAGTAGGAGACATGCACCGATATAGTTTGAGACGAGCAATGCAGGTGGAGCACAAGTACAACAAATGGGGGGAGACTATTATTAGGCTCAAGTTGGGATGAGAAGCATGATTGATTTGCTTCTAATGTTAGAGGTGGTGTCACGCCCCGCTTCCCAAAATACTGGGGAATTCGAACGTGAACAAGCCCGTAACGTATTAGATTAAGGAAAATAAATAAAAATAAATATTTCTCCTCAACCTAATACGCTAAGCGTTATGAAATAAATGCAAAGGCATAGGTCCCCGATCACAGATAGTGAGAATATAATAAACAACTCAGAACAGAATATCTATATCACAAGTGAATATCATCCAAAACATAATATTCGGATCAACATACCCTTATAGAAAATTGAACAACGTGAAACTGAAGAAATATAAAATACATTGTTCAACGAAAAAGAAAGGAAATACTGCAAAAGCAACTAGGACCATCAACTAAGAAAAGATAACTGAGCTTCGGCCTATTCTTCAACTCTGTCTGTAGGACACTCCTGTTAAGAATATCCTGGTTCTGGCATATCTCTAAGTTAGACCTGTCCGTCCTCTAAGTCTGACATATACCAGAGAAAATAGGTGTACGTCAGCGTGCATGGCACATGACAAGATCCCACAGAGAGAAATTGAAATGGTCGAACGACCAAGGCAAAACTATAATAATAATAACAGAAGCTTGCTACTGGAATACTAATAATATAAATGCAATCTATCACTAAAATATAATAATCAGAAGAATTCAAGAAAATCAACCAAGTAACAAGATCATGCAGCTAGCAATCAAAATAATCATCCAAGTAACAAGGTCATACAACTAGATAAAATTAATACTTAAAATCTACAACAAGAGACGTAGTACGTCGAGCAAAATAATCCAAACAAGGAAACCCTCATGTATATATCATATGTCTCAAATTGTAGATAATTAAATATTAATCCTGATCTATGTATGAAAAGAAATACAACTGGACCGTATCTCACAAGAATCCATAATAACTTTAAGTAACAAGGTCATGTAACTAGCCATCTTATTATAGATCACTGGTCCACATCTCACACAGAGTCAACGCTCATATCATCGGATAACTGACTGTTCACAAATCTCCTACGTGCATCTAATGCCGCTACACAAATCGGTCAAAGGACTACACGCAATCCGATTCCGGCCTGGTCCGAACTCAAGCAGGACTCGGATGACTACACGATTTTCACTGACTAAAGTGACTACACGAATTCACTTTAGCCCAACAACCCAACCCCAGTGACTACACGAATTCACTAGTGTGAGCCTGAAAGATATATCAACAGCCACATCCGATCACATGAACCAAGACTTTTCCATCCCAACTCTTCTCGCTTTTTTAAGTCAATAATCATAACCTGAAGTAGATCTCTGGTCCACCTCCTAAATTCAGTCAACACATACACACATGTCATTAAGTCTGTTCATGATGCACGAGGCCCCTAAGTCATGAACTACTAATGGTTTTCAAACAATATAAGGAAATAATAATTAAAAACAACCAATCATGTACAACGTTATCATGACATGTCAAATATATTAAAATTAAGAATCATAAATCATAAAATTGTTCTAAAATTATTCTTCTAAAATAATAAATTTATTTACTTAAAATAATCCTTTTGCAAAATAAATTCTTTTAAATATTTATTATTATAATAAAATGATTTTTTTAAATAACTTCTGATAATTTATTATAATTTTCCTCAAATGATTTCGTTGCCAGAAATAATTCTTTTAAAATATTATAATTAATCTAAAAATACTACTTATCATATTTATTATAAAACCAACCCTTTTTACAAAATAAATTCCTTTAAATAAATTATTTAATACTATTTAACAACAAATCCACGCACAATATCATAATATTCATACTACAACATAATTAAATTACAGTCTAATCTATGCATAAAATTCATAACCGATCTAAATATTAAAATGATGAGTCAAAGAACAAGAGGGATCTTGCCTACGAGGCCAATGAGCCTGTGGACGAGGTGGCGGCGCCATTGCTTGTTGTTCGTTGTTCGACGACACGCGCAGCGGACCGTCGGCTGATTTGTGGAGCTGGACGGCGACATCGGTGATGGTTGAGGGGCAGGACGCATCTGGACTATGGCGATGATGGAGGATAGTGATGAGTAGCAATGAGAATCTGAA